>NC_135533.1:68293024-68558024 GCF_045843805.1 Urocitellus parryii
GTTATCTTCCTAACCAGAAATTGGGGTCTGCCTCCAGTCTTACTAACTAAAGAGATAATAAGCTAGGATTCTAGGTTTTTAATTCAATGGGTTCTGAGGGGAAGAAAAAATTATTATCTCTTTGAGGACAATGTACAATGAAAACAGTAATCTCAACACCTCCTTTCCCCTCTAACACCAATGAACAATGAGGTTCATTATCTTCTACCAGACAGATAAGAAATCTCACCTATATCTGCTCAAGAGTTTCTAAATATCAGGGCCTAAAGCTCCATCAGATGCTCCCAGGGGCAAAGGTGGCACCTTTGTAACCTCCAACAGTTCCTGGCTTTCACTCCACTTTCTGAAAGATAATGGGAGCTTCAAATGTAGCAGCCAAAGCTCACACAAGGCTTTAGGGGACAAAGCTGCATTTAGGAAGTGAAGCTGTGTGGTAAGACCCATGGCATATTCCCAACTGTCCTTTCCTTTATCATTTGTGAAACCTGGTGAATCCTAATCCAGTTTAATACATGGGTAGAGTCCTCCATATGTTTTTCCATCTTTTCCTAATCATCAGTTTCACACCTGACCCCTAATTTATACTTTAAAAATTACACACAAAATTTGAATGTCTCTTTGTGGAGACATTAAAAATTTTCACATCTTTAAAAACTGGTTCCTCCCATAGTCAATATTTATTGAGCACTTACCACTCTATTTGACCTTCACAGCAGGTCTCTGAGCTAGGTGTTATCAGTTACAGATAATGGCTTGTTAATATGAAGTTTCACAGGTAGTTAGCAGAATCCACAAAAGACTACAACAGCATCTTCAAGAATTACCTGGCACACTCTGTATGCTGTTCAAAGCAATTCTCTTTAAACCAAGCCTTTCTTACTTGCAATACCTTTCACAATAAAGTATACTATTCGATGTTTAGCCAATGAACACATGCCTGTTAGAGAGGAAAATTGGTGACTGAGAAAAACAGGGGCTGCAAAAAATATTCAACATTTTGGATAGCTCTGAATTGTTTAAATCATTTGAAATATTCTATTCCCATACATCTTATCTGTTTTTTACTATTTTTCATGGAATTTTTCATTTTTTAAGTTTTAATACATTGTGTATGTATTTTATTTTGGGGTTCTTTATAAGAGACAAAGTGCCATTCCACAGTGTACTTGGTAAAGTTTCCCCACGTCATTGTTCTCAATGAGGCTTTATGATGCTCAGTCCAGCAAGGTAAGAGCTAACAGAAGCTGCTCTCCTAGGCATGTTGGGAGGGCCTCAGCTCAACCATTTTAGGTGAAGGGTAAATATTTCACCTTGTCTAGCAGGACTGTTTCCTAAGTATCTGTACTAGGCAGAATAAATGCTGCATTATATCCCTCATAACAATGTAGACTTTGGAATCCTGGGAGGGTGAGCTGATCTTACCCTTATGAATTCTGAACATCTGCTCCATCTCAAAAAGTAAGCAGTCATTGTACACAGGGTTTCTGCATGTTCTCTAATTAATTAAAGTATTGTTTTTTGGAAAAACTTGAGTCCAAAGACACAAAGTTCAGATCAGATCCAGGGTCCTCTCTGTCCCTATATACACAAAATCTTCATGAAAAGACAAACTCCCAAACTCTTTGAGAAATAATAATCGTTTTTCTGTGATTCACACCACCTTCTATGTTTAGAATTGGGTCTCCTGCCATCTGAAACAATGTTCTATACAGTTGCTATATTTTAGGCCATGTTATCTTCAAGCTTAGTACTTTTCACTTGGGATCAAGTACAGAGAAAAAGGAAAGAGGCATTATCTTTGTTTTTTAAAGGACATTCCTTTCAGTAACTTTTAAGAGTCTAAGATTTTATCCCACTCAGAAGCTAACAGATTAGCTTGCTACAATTTAAAGATGTCATCAGAGGACACAAGATACCTAGGTCAAAGACAAAGAATTTCTTATGCATAGTACTAGCAGTAGCCAGGGCATCATGCTTTCTTGCACTGGTTCTTAAGGATGTAGTTCCCATAGGGTAAATTAAAGAGGGTCAGGTGATGCCTGCACACACAGCATTCTACATTACATGAGAGGAACTCTGAACTTAGGGAACCAGAATTTTTTTACAGTGGGTAGTAAGCACGTCTGCACTTTGCTTTCTCTGCCTCCCGAATCTATTCAGTGTACAACCATCAGAGAGTATCAAACTATCAAAAATTGTATCTGGACAAAGGGCAACCAGTAACTATGGTGCCATAGAACCATGGAGAAGTTTTGCCCAATGATCCCTTGATTTTGCAGCTGCCTGCTGTGGTAGAAGGGCACACTGTATGGCCAGGCAATATAGCAATACTCTTTGTTCAGGCAACCACCGGCTCTTGTTCAAGGCTCTTGGCTTTTGGCCCTGAGAATCCCAGGGTTCCCAAAGGAAATATTAATGTAAATAATGATTTTTTAAATTACATGTGCCCATATAAAGTTATTACTCTTTCAAAAGTAACTTACAGTTTTACTACAAATTCTCCAAATTCAAGCAATGACCATAAAAATCACATATTTATAGGGAAATGTTTTCATTTCTCATCCTTTTATTGAATTGTAATACTGCATTTAATTTTGGTGTATTTGGGGTTCAAAAAGTACTAATAGTTACATATAATCTCTGATGAAATATACAAAGATGCTGTTGTAGTTTTTTGTGAATTCTGTGAAGTCAAAGGAGAATATTAATGTATGGGAATAGAATATTTCAAATGATTTAAACAATTCAGAACTATCCAAAATGCTGAGTATCTTTTGCAGCTCCTGTTTTTCTCAGTCACCAATTTTCCTCTCTAACAGGCATGTGTTCATTGGCTAAACATCGAATAGTATACTTTATTGTGAAAGGTATTGCAAGTAAGAAAGGCTTGGTTTAAAGAGAACTGCTTTGAATAGCGTACGAATGTGCCAGGTAATTCTTGAAGATGCTGTTGTAGTTTTTTGTGAATCCTGTGAAGTCAAAGGAGAATATTAATTCCAGTCAAGTGGCCTTCTATCTATAAATTGTTGATTCAGAGCTGGAGGGTAAAACAGGAGAAATCCCACATTTATTCTGAAATAAAGCTCACTTCTTCCACAGTATAACATTATTTTCCCCAGAGCCATTATTATATTCACACATAGAATCTACTTATGCAAAAATATTACCTGGTTAACCAGAAATCTATACAGATAATTAAGTTTGTGTTGTCTAACACAGTTGCCTACAGTCTCGTGGAATAAATTAGTCCCCATCAGGGTTTTAAAAGTTGCGACTTGTATTTAGCCATTTTCAGATTAATATCTTAAATAAATGAAATTCATTTACATGTAATTTTTTCGCTTTTTTCAATGAGGAATTTCTCCTGTTTACTCTTTGTAATTTTACTCTGTGTACTTTGTATAATGCAATACACTTTCCATCAGAGATAAGAGGATGATATTCTTGTCAAAAAGTGCTTTTGTTTGAGCATGCTAAGCATATGCTCAGTGGCAGAGCACATGCCTAGCATGCATGAGGTCCTAGTTTCAATTCCGGCATCCCCATAAAAAAAGTGCTTTCATGGTAATAAAAAATACATGTATTAGATTTTGTAGAATCAGAATTTAAAGTCACACAAGAACTAAATGCTAACAGAAAGCTGTGAGTTTCCTCAGATGGGAAAAGAAGCAGTGAATTTTGCAAGAGGTGATACTGACAATGGACTGGTGCACTTAACTGTGCCCCATCCTCTGGAAGATACATAAGACATTCATTAGTGAATGAAGGTAAGAATCTAAAGTTATGCTTGCCTCAACAGCACATGAACCAATACTGCAAGATGCAAGTGCAGAGATGTCTGGCATAGGATCTGTGTGAGAAAAATATAAACTTACAAAATTTCTGTTTCTGAAACAGAAATATATTTTCCCCACCTTTTTACTGAATTCCATGTTTCTGAAAGTGAAAGACATATTTGCCTGCAGATGTCAGTGATTCCCAATTCCTCAATATCTTCCTGGATATTTAACAGAAAAAAAATAGGAGGAAATGAGCACATGTAATTAGCAAGCCTTTGGTTTTTATTTTTAATTTTTTGGTACTGGGGATTGAACCCAAGGGAGCCTAACCACTGAACCACATCCCAAGCCCTTTATTTATTTATTTTTGCATTGGGTAACATTATTATTTTTTAAAATTTTTTTAGTCATACATGACAGCAGAATGTATTTTGACATATAATACATACATGGAATGTACATACATCAATCATATTGTCTATTCTATTCTGCTGCCCTTCCTATCCTCCCTACTCCTCCCCTCCTCTCCCATCCTTTCTCTCAGCCCTTTTTAAGACAGGATTTTGCTAAGTTGCTTGGTCCTTTCTAAATTGCTAAGGATGGCTTTGAACTTGTTATCCTCCTGACTCATTCTCCCAAGTAGCTGGTATTACAGGCACAGGCCACCACACCCAGCTCACTTTTAAAATATATAACCACATCAGTTATAATATTATCTTGAAGTACATGTATAAATTCAGTTAAAAGGCAGGGAAAATACACAGATAGAAGTCTGGTAAATTCAGGTTTATGGGATCCAACTCACAGTGAATCTTTCCATTCTATAAACACTCCAGAGGCATCTTCCTTTGCTATACATCTTAAACACACTGTACAAATGTGAACTAATTTTAATCCTCATAAAAGCCTTATAAAATATTATTACAATCCTAGTTCACAAAAGGTAAAACTTAGGCATGGCATTAGCATCTTGTTCAAGGTCATACAGCTAATAAGTATCAAACCCAGGACTTCAACCTAGGAAGTTTGGCTTCGGGAAGGGCTTGGGACTAGGGTGAGGTGAGTGATGTATTTACCTCAGGTGCAAAAGTTTCAGAGGCACCCACAACTCAGAGACCAAGGCCATATTTTAATGAAGTATTTGAAAGTTAATGAAAAACATCCATTTGAACAAAATATAAAAAATTTAAATAAAGACAAGATTAGTATTACTGATTTTTTTTTCTTTTTGTCTCAGGTTCAATATGGCTTAGCATGGGATGGCTTTAAGTCAAGGTTTTTAACTACTAGGATATACAACCGTTTAATCATCTCTTTTCTTTCTGTAGCTCTGATTGCTGTTTCCAATTGTACAAATATAAGGAATTTGTTTCTTTTTTTCTCTACAAGATGGTGAAGTTTAGGTTTGCCTATCTCTGGTCTCCTTTATCTGACATAAGCAGAAAGAAGAATGTGGCTAGGACAGAAGGGGTAGGTGATAGGGAGGCATTCCAGGTGTCACAGAGGAAAGGGGTGTGAGATTTCTTACTGGTTGTAGCTTCAAATATGACAAGATTATGTATCTGACAAAAAGAACATGTTGAAAAGTTAGACACAATTGCAATGAGTTTTATGCTTGAATAATATACTCCATTAACCAGCCAAGTAAATAATCAAAGACCTACATGCCCAAATCATTAAAAAATACAGTTTAAAGTGAATTGGAATTTTTATTAAAACTGAAAATATAACCTAGACACTATTCATCCGTAGCTATAAGATCCTGACTTTATCAACAGAGTACTTGTAGGAGTAAGAAGGAGTAAACAAAATTTTGTAGTTGTATAAAAGGTTTTGAATGGCCTGGGGATATAGCTCAGTGGCAGAACACTTGCTAGCATGGATATAGGTTCAATCCCCAGTACTGTAAAAAAAAAAAGTTTTTAGCAAGATTTCATTAAATAGTATCTACACTGTATTTACATCATGGTCTGATTTTCATCTGGAAAAAAAACTGGTTCTTTACCTTGTGTTCATTAGAGTTCAAAATGTTTCAGCAGATAGAGCTTCCCTTATCTTCACAACCTATTATGAGAAATTTTAGTTTGCACTATTTTGTCTTTATTGTTGCTACTTGATAAGGAGCTATTTTGTTGGTTACTTGAGAGTTGGTCAAATAGGAAAAGGCAGCAAGATAGGAAGTGCAATAGTTGGAGATGAAAAAATAATTCAATAGAAAAAACAGTCATTTCTCTTAGGAGTCTGTCCTGGGTTCTAAGTTTGAACTGACTTGCTATAAGAAACTCTCTGGTAATGCCCAGCATAGTTCTTTAGCCAGGACATTTTCAAGGTTCCCTTCATGAAGAGGTCAGCAACTTAATAACTCACAGTCAAATCTGAAATTTAAAAATGCTATCTATGTTGAATTTTTGCTATTGATACTTTAAATAACTGAGTTGGTACATTATCAGAATTGTTTTTAAAGATAGTGTGAGCATCACTAAACACAAAGGCGGTAACTGTACTAATTCAAGATTAGGAAGCTGGGGCTGGGGTTATGGCTCAGTGGTAGAGACCTTGTCTAGCACATGTGAGGCCTGGGTTTGATCCTCAGCACCAAATAAAAAAACAAATAAATAAAGTTATTGTGTCCATCTACAACTAAAAATATATATTAAAAAAAGATTAGGAAGCTGACCATACCCATATTCAGGGCAGCATCATTCACTAGAGCCACAATTCAAGTGTCCATGGAGGATGAATGGACAAACAAAAGGTGGTATAGACATATAATGAAAAACATTTTCAACCTTAAAAAGGAAGGAAATTCTGACATATGTTACAAAATGGATAAATCTTCAAGACACTGCATCACAAAACAAACCAGTCACAGAAGGACAAATACAAGTTCCTTTATATAAGGTACACATAGTAGTCAGTCTTAAAGACAGAAAGTAGAAATGGTGGTTGCCAGGAGCCAGGGGAGGGAAGAAAGAGGAGCTAAGTGTGTAATAGGTACAGAGTTTCAACTGTGGAAAATGAAACAAGTTCTGGCGAAAGGGATGGTCATGGTTACACAAACACTGAGAATATATTTAATGCCACAGAATTTACATTTAAAAATGGTTAAAATTTTGTGTTATGTCTATTTTACCATAATAAAAAAAATCAAGAAGTTGCCAGAAGAAGTAAATTTTTAAAATGACTCTTTCCAATTGTTACATAATATGCCTTACTAAAAAAGATTTTTAAATCTATATACTTTAATTAAATAGGTTTGATATGCTAGAAAAAGAGTCCTAAAAGAAAACATTTTTCCTGCCAGGACACAATGGTTAACATTTATCCAAAACACACTCCTACGCCATGACTTCCTTTTCTCTTCCATTTAAGAAGTTAGATCAGAAACTAGCATAGGGTAACTGGAAAATCTCACCCACTTATTTTTTAACTAAATAATTTTAAAATTCTATCACTATATTACGTGTGAAACTTCTCATGAGATGCCTCACACTGATCTTGGTATACCAGCATCCTGAGAGTCTGAGGGCAAAGATCACATGGAACATAAACTCACAAGCAAAATTTAGCATAAACATAAATCTATGTAGACTGTTCAGACATTGAACTACTGAAGTGATTGATTTTATCCCCTCAAGTAAGAATTATGGTGAAAACCAGAAAAAGCTAAAAATGTCTTGGTGCTAATTTTAACTCTATGCAATGGAAATCTCATTTCCTGTTCTAAATCTATAATTTTGATCTTATCAATCATCTCAGAGGACAGTAACATATCTGGATCTAAAATTACTCAGAAAGGAATTTATATCTGCCTGTGAATATTTTTTAAAGTAAATTTCACCATCATTTTTCAAAGAAACTTTTATAAAATCCCACAGGGATCAGAAGTATATATTGGGTAGAATTCCTTTATTCAAATTACAGTTTGTGTAAGAGATGAGATCCACTTTATCTGCCATTAATTTAAATAAAAACAACAGCTACCATTGGTTTAGTAACTCCTATTTGCCAAACACACTCTGAAAGTAGGGGTTAGTACAAGCTCAACGATCATTTATCCAAACATCTTGAGAAATAAAAGTTGTGATGACAATTTTGATGTATATACAGTCTTTTAAAAGCCTATTAAGTGTAAACATATGTAGTTTTATTGATGAATTTCTAATGTTTGATGATGCTGTTCTAGACTCTGCTGGGTATGATATGCAACATTTATATATGCACTGTGTTACCTTTATAAAATAAAAACTCTACAAATCCTGAACTCTAAAACTCATCTGGCCCTGTAATTCCAGGAAAGGAATTATAAACTTGCACTCCCACTTTACAGATGAAGACACTGAGGTTCAGAGTGTCAAAAGGCCATATAGCACGTATGAAACTGGGGCACTAAAAGAGGGCCATCTACTTAGAACACCTGAACTCTTTCCATCATACCAAACAGTGGACAAATACACATCTGAATAAGGATTTTAGGGCAAGAGATTTGGTATTTGGTGTTAATCTGAGTGGCTTCCTGGTATACATGCATCATGACTAATGTAGTTGGAACATTGATTACTTGAATGTAATAGTACTAGGATTTTCCTTGAGAAAAATGATAGTTTTCATTAATTTTATTTTCTTTGATTTTACTTCCTGTAATGATGAAACAATTTGAAAGTTTTATATACTCACAAATTAAATAGAAACGTCTTATGTTTCACAATTACTATAGATTATTCCATACACCTTTAAACACTTATATTCTTTTTTTTTTCCTTTTTTTTTTATTGTTGGTCGTTCAAAACATTACATAGTTCCTCATACATCATATTTCACAGTTTGATTCAAATGAGTTATGAACTCCCAATTTTATCCCGTATACAGATTGCTGTATCACATCAGTTACCCTTCCATTGATTGACATATTGCCTTTCTAGTGTCTGATGTATTCTGCTGTCTGTATTATTCTCTACTATCCCCCCTCCCCTCCCCTCCCCTCCCCTTTTCTCTCTCTACCCCTTCTACTGTAAATCACTTCTTCCATTTGAATTATCTTGTCTTACCCCTCCTTTCCTCTTATATGTCATTTTGTATAACCCTGAGGATCGCCTTCCATTAACACTTATATTCTTAAAATACAAAATATCTATGAATATAGACACAGATGTCTAAAGATATTACATTTTTTATGTGTGAGAATGTAGATATGGGGGGACTTATGCACAACCAAGCTTGTGTTTACAAAAGGATCTCAGTGATATTTGCAACTTAAGAGCAGGATAACTGGGCAGAGAGGGGTTTAAAGTGGAGTAGCCTATTCTTCACAGCAAAGGAAATGATCAAGAATGTGAAGCGAGAGCTCACAGAATGGCAGAAAGTCTTGCCACCTGTACCTCAGATAGAACATTAATCTCCAGGATATCCAAAGATCTCAAAAATTTAACACCAAAACCAAATAACATGCCAATTAATAAATGGGCAAAGGAACTGAACGGCACTTCACAAAAGAAGAAATATGATCTGTCAACAAATATATGAAAAAATGTTCGACTTCTCTAGCAATTAGAGAAATGCAAGTTAAAACTACAGAGATTTCATCTTACTCTAGTCAGAATGGCAAATATCAACAATACAAGTAACAATAAATGTTGACAAGGATATAGGGAAAAATGTACACTCATACATTGCTGGTGGGACTGCAAATTGGTGCAACCACTCTGGAAAGCAGTATGGACATTCCTTGGAAAACTTGGAATGGAACCACCATTTGACCCAGTTATCCCACTCCTTGGTTTATACCCAAAGGACTTACAATCAGCATACTATGGTGATGCAGCCATATCAATGTTTATAGTAACTCAAATCACAATAGCTAAACTATGGAACCAGCACTTCAATAGTTAAGTGGATAAAGAAAATTTGGTATATATACACAATTGAATTCTATTCAGCTATAAAGGGAAATAAAATCGTGACATTGCCAGTAAATGGATGAAACTGGAGACTATCATGCTAAGTGAAATATGCCAATTTCAAAAAAGCCAAAGGCCGAATGTTCTCTCTGATATGTAGATGCTAACACATAATGGGGATGGGAGCAGGGAAGAATAGAAGACTTTGGATTAGACAAAGGGGAATAAAAGGAAGGGAGGGAGATCAGGAATAGGAAAGATAGTAGAATGAATTGGACATTACTTTCCTATGTGCATATATGATTACACAACCAATGTAATTCTACATCATGTACAATCAGAAGAATGAAAAGTTATACTCCATAATGTATGTCAAAATACATTTTACTGTTATGTATGATTAATAAGAACAATAACAAAAAGGTGGAGTAGCCTGAGCAATGATGTTGCATGGGAACCTGGGTCTTGAACATTCAGCTTTGGCAGCAACGGTGCCAATATTTACTATCAAGGACAAAAGCCTTATGTTCTACAGGTAATTCTTGTATCCAAACAACTTAGTAGTGAAAATAATAAAAGAAAGACCAGAATAAAAAGCCTCCCATGGAACCCTTTGGGCTAAGAGCTGGCCTCCTCTCAACATCAGTAGATTCACAGCTACCTTTCCTTAGGTAGTGCAAAATAAAACAGTTCTTTCCATTGGGCTAACAACCTCAAACCTCCAGCACTTTTGGCTTTTTTCACCAGAATGAAGGGCAATTTAGGACAATAGGGAGAGGCCAGAGTTTTCCTATGTGAGAAAGTAATGAGGCATTTAGTATGTAGTGTAAAAGCTCCTCTTTCTCTTTCTCCCTTGTTCCCCCCCACCCCCCCGACCCCCACACAAGGACAGTTAGTGGGATGCCCAAGAGCTACCACCCTGAGCACATCCAGCAAGCTGTCAGCCATCCTATTCAGTTGTGCTACAATTACCTTTAAAAAGAACTAGTGAAATCCCAGAGCGCCAAGTTGAAATGGAGGCCTCACCGTGAACAATGATGAGTGCATGCAACCCTAACTACCTCAACCTAATTTTTTTCACTGAACTGTTTCAAAGATCATGATGAAGTTAACTCTGCACACCCACATTTAGTGTCTCTGGGTCCTATTAAAAATAGTTTGACCTTTGTCATCGTAACTGGATTGAGGGGAATAACAATGTCATTGTATTTTACATAATGAAATAACGGATCTGCTGAGACAACCAGCAGCTGTTTTAAAGAAGACACAAATGCCATCTTAATATGATTTCTTAAATATTTAATAAGCTGGGTCTGTAGGCTTCTAACACTAGGTCAAAAAAGATAACCAAATAATGAATTATCTTCTGCATGAAGACAGGAAAGGCAAGGAAGCGACGGACCTATTACACTAAAATCTCTTAAAATGGAGGCATTAAATGTGCTCAAAAATTAAATGATGAAAGACCTGCCCCTCTAAAATCCTAACAGACTTTACATAGGGGTTCCTGGGTAAAGGAAATAGTTTGTTGCCTGCTCACAATATGCTACATTAAGTATGATAATTATTTCATGGAATAACTTAATTTCAGAAAATTGCTTTAAATGATTGTATTTATTTCCATTTCATAATATTAAAAATTATAAAACCAAAGGTCTACTTTGTCCTCTTAACCTGATGAAATGAACAAAATTAAATATATACTTTAGCAATTTCCTCATGTCTTCATTTATATACTTGTTTGCATATATATACTATTAACTTAATGATGAAAATTCAGCTACACATTTTATAAATTCATTTGTTTTCATTGTTTTAAAGTCCCAGATTGGGGGCAAAAAAAGCAAATGAATAATGAGAACTCTCAAGGAGCTCTGAGAATAGGGGGAGAGATTAGGCAGGAGGCTGCACCATAAATTACTGGTACTACAGAATGAAGGAACAAACAGCACAGGGATGGCACAAGGGGCCCTCCAAGTTCAGGGGAAGGCAAGTTGTTTTGGAATCACAAGTCAGAAAGGTTTCATGGGGTAGCAAATGGTCAGGATTTAAAAGGGTACTAAAGATATCCAGCTGGCTACCCAGGGCTGAGGAAAGGGTTATAATCTGTCCACCAGGAATTGTGGGTTGAAGAGCATGTTGGAAAGTCAGGGTGAGGGGTTTCCAAAGAAATCAGGAGACTTCAGTGTGAGATGCTGCTGAGCTCAGGGCCTCTCTGCTCACACAAGCAGGCTGGAGCTGGGGGAGAAGGGTGGCTCTGGCTTTGAATAAAGTTGGCGGTTTTGATGAGTAAACTGGACACACTAATAACTAAATTGAGAGTATTTCAGAAATCCAAGTGCCTGGAAGACTTTTGATTAAACACAAGTGAATGAATTGAGTGTCTGAGACTTCATCTGGGAGCAGATCTAGCCCCACAGAGCACAAGTGTAGGGACAACTGTGGGAAAATTGAAGCTGCTGTGTTTTGGACTCTGTGAGTCCTGCTCTTTCAAATTAACAATTACATAAATACAAAACTGTCTTAATATGTACAATTTACTTAGTTATTTTAAATATACCTAGCTGTTAATAGTATATATATATACACACACACACATAACTTAGTAGTGCAACAAACTACAGCATCAAGAACAAAATATATTACTACACTGTTTCTAATGAAATGAGCAAAACTGAGTTTCTTAACATAGAAGGTAATCAGGATCTCACTGTTAATTTCTCTTATGAAACAAGCTGGAGGACTTTAGTATATCTGAAATGAACTGCTGGGTGGGTGCTTACCTCTCTCCTCCTCTTTCATTTCTCTTTCAAGAAAAAAAAAAAAAAAAACATTACTTTTTTTTTTTTTTTCCCTGAAGACATGCTTACTAGAAATGTGTAACACTTGGACAGGAGCATTCATCAAGCTAGTTTTTAAAAGAAATTTTTATCTCAAATTTACCAAGAACAAAGTTAATAGAGGCCCTTAGTACTTTTAACAATATTAAATCACCTCAGAATCTCAGTATGAAATCAAGTGCATTTTCTATCAAGTTAGACATGAAAATTTTTTTTTCTTTTTTTTTTTTTTTTAAAGAAAGAAAGACTCTTTTTTTTAATATTTATTTTTTAGTTCTCGGCGGACACAACATCTTTGTTGGTATGTGGTGCTGAGGATCGAACCCGGGCCACACGCATGCCAGGCGAGCGCGCTACCGCTTGAGCCACATCCCCAGCCCTGAAAATTTTTGATATATTCAAGGTTTGCTGGCAATGGGCCAAAGCAGCACATTTATAAAGGAAATTGGTATTTTTCTCCTGATAGAGATGAGATCTGTCAGTCATCTTTGAGGATGGTTCTCTCAGCGATTGCAGACACTGGGTGGGGGATTGTGAAGAGAATATATTAGAGTTGAAAACAAATCTTCTGCTTTATAACTACACATAAATTTCCATGTAGAAACAATAAGTCATCACTAGTAAAAGATGTGATCTTGATAATGCAAATCAGCTTGAAAAGCTGGTTCTCCACATCTACTGTACATTAGAACACCTGGGGAAAGCTGGAGCCTCCCAAAACCGAAAACTCTGGGCAGGACTCAGACACCAAAATTTCCAAAATCCTCAGCTGATTCCTATGTGCTTCAGGTTTGAGTACCCATGATGTAAATGCTTCTCTGTTCCTTACTCTTCCAAGTATACTACTGGCTTTTTGTATCCAAATTTAAAATTGTCCATGAAAATGAACGACATAAAGAATATTGTGAAAAAGGCAGCCGTGTTGGTTTCATATTCTGCAACAAGCTAAAGTAGGGGATTGATTTTTGAATTCTTTCAATCATTCTGGAAAGACAATCACACATCTTTAGTTTATCTAATAGCTGAATTACAAAGTACTCTGCAATTTGACCTGTGTGCTTTGCAATATAGCAGCAAAAGTACAATTATAAGAGTTATCATAATATTAGGCAAAAAGTGACTATACAGAAAAGTACTATGATTGTCTAGGAAGGAGGAGCAATCTAAATTGAAGGTGATGGCATCTGAAGCATTCATTTCAGTAAAGGAAAAGGAGCAGGACAGGCAAATTGAGGAACACAGAAGAAACTAAATATTTTAATTTGGTGGAAGCAAGAAGATTTTTTAAAAGGAGGTAGGGGGTCACTTCTGGGAGGCTAACACGTGTCTGATCTGAGATTCTCGATCAGTTGCATAATGACATTTTCTGTCATAGTCTGACTTGACCTTTCTGCAGGTGGCACTGCTGACGATCCGAACCCTCCTTTTTACACTCTCTTCCCTCAGATTCCACAGTCTTCTTCACTTTCTAGTTCTCTAATGTCTTTTTCCAGTGGCTACAGGCCTCTCTTCCTCATTCATCTTATGTGTTTCTTATTCTTGAAAACATCTTGCTCCAGAATTCTATTCCACCACATCTTCCTGTCCCATACCACAAATGTTTGATGTTTGAGTTACTCTTGGGTGCTGGGATTCCAAGATGGAGCCTCTATGTCATTCTCCCTCCTTCTCCCCCTATCTTAACAAATCCTCCAGTTCAGCCAAGCCTTTTCCCTTAACCTCTAACTTTCACCTTCTGAAAGTGAAACCAGCTACTCTTGAATAACCTATAAGCTCTAACTAGATTTCTCACCTCCGGCTTCAATATCCCCTGTCCATTCTCCAAACAGTGTCCAGAGCATCATTACAAAATCCTAACCTTGCATCCTCCTTGCACAATACCCTGAAGTTCCTCGGTTAACATTCACACCATTTTCTTAGCACATAAGATTCCTTCTGATTTGCTCTCTTCTAATGTGATCCCCTCCCACCTATACCTGTGATTCTAGTCATCCCAACCTACCTGCAATTGCTAGAGGAGATCATTTTTCTAACTTTATGCCTTCCTAAATATTATTTCTCTGGCCGGTCTCACATTCCTCTCCTTTTCTTTCTTCAAACCTCAATTCCTTTCCCTGGAAGCCTTTCAAGAAGCTGTGGTCTGATTCAGATGGTCTTTCTCTGTGCCCAATTCATGGCTAGACTGAATTCAAACTGTCGGTTTACTCTTCTGTCCCCAGGATGCATTTTCATTTGCACAGATGGTTATCTATTGGAAGCCCCCCATACTTCACTTCACTCCTTTACAAGCCCCTCTCCCCTGGGAGCCTAGAAGCATCTCGCTGGGGAGGCCAGGATACACTTCTTGTTCTGCTTTGTGTTTCGAACACTTAATATGGCGCCTGGCACATAATTAACACTCCATGGAATGAATGAATGAATGACTAATCAGAGATGTGCAGTAGAATGGCTCATTCATCTACTCCTTGAATGACTGAAGCACCAATGTGAACAATGGACTGGGTGAAACTTTGAGAGAAGAGTGGAATTAGATGCCACCACAAAAAGTCAGCAATTGGCAATTGGCAGGCAGTGTTGTTTTATTAAATTCACAGGCTTGTCTAGCTCAGCCATCTGAGCTGTAAGTCTACTTAATGGCTTTATTCCTCCCTCTTCTCCCTCAGTCTGAGTCACTGGATACTGATTGCATTGTGCCTTCCTCAGAGCTGCAGAAAAACAAAAACAAGAAAACCCGACTTTCTACCTTTTTATATATATATATATATATATATATATATATATATATATACCCAGTTCCATTCCTTTAGAGTAAAATACTATGCCACTAAATCTCATAGGAGTAGCTTTTGTATTTAATTGAAGAATAATATGCATTGATTCACAATACCAGTACTGTCTCCATCTCAGGGGGTACCATCAGAGAATAGGTGACTAGTTTCAATTTGCTTCTTAAAAAAGTTTTACAATGAGTTTCAAAATGGATATTTGATCTGGTTAGTTCTTCTCCAAAAGACAAACAATAGAATTCCCAGATTGCTCACAGGAGACAATGGGTTTCCCTAGGATAGAAGACTAAGGGGGGAAGGTGGGGATTTAGATACCTTCTGAAATGCAAATCCAAACTGCTCATAGGGATTGGTTCAGTGAGATCTCACTGCTTCATAGATAAAATTGTCTAAAAGCATTGGGAAGCTAGTCAACAAAACTCTTTTGCATATAGTTCTCAGTTATTAAATTTTGTCAGGAGTTAATGGCATGGTGAAAAGAGCAGAGATGGGTTTTCTTCTCTGTGTGTACATAAGAAAGGCCATCATCTCTTCTCTACACAAGCAGTCTAGGAAGCTTAGGTTGAGGTTTAGTCTAGGAAGCTTAAGTCTAAGTTTTCCTACCGTGAAACCCCCTTCCAGGGTTTGCTTCATGCATATTTTCCATTCATTTAGAACAGGGGTCATATGGTAAGTATTTTAGGCTTGGTGAGCCATATAGTCTCTATTGAAACTGCACAAGTCTTTATTTTTGTGAAAGCAGTCATAGACAATACTAAACAAATATGCAGGTTGTATTCAAATAAAATTTTATATGCACTGAAAAATTATAATTTTCTCATCATTAAATATTCTTCTCCTGATTTTTCTCCCCAACCATTTAAAAACGTAGAAGACATTATTTTTAGACTGTAGGCCATAACAAACAGACAAACAAACAAACAACAACAACAACAAAAAAAAACCTCTGAGGGCCAGATTTAGCCAGCAGCAGATTGCAGCCCAGTACTTTAAAGCAATATTCATTAGCTTTATCTGTAAGTGCAGAGTTGGTTCTGAATGATTACTTCAAAAATCAAATTTAAAAAAAAAAAAATCAAATTTATCCTCAGTAGGTAGAAAAAAGATAACAGATTCCTTGAGGTGGCTCCTTTATGTAGAACAACACTCACTGGGATGAATAAATAGAACAAAGCTAAGGAGAAGAAGACAGAAGAGGAGGAGAGGAAAGAGAATAAAAATGAATGGAGGTGGAAGAGAAAGCATTTACTGAATGATTAATATGTATCAAACATTCCTCTTTGTATTTTCTGTACCTTTATTGAATCTTCCAGAATCCTTGGAAGTCAGCATTACTACTTTATCCTGCCACTTTGCTGACACTTGGTTTATTAAGAGCAAGAACCATAATTCAAAGACACGTTTGTGTAATTCCATGTCTGACTCTCTCCCCATTCCACGTTAGGGTCTACAGAAGCAAATATACTGTTTTTATTATTTTTAGCCACATCTTACACAGTGAGGTTCCAATACAGTAAGTTTTTAAATCTTAAGAAATTCTTTAAAAATCTTAAGTCTATTAAGCACATTCTATCATATTAAATAGAAGCAATAGCTACTTAATGGAACACAGAAGATGTGTGTCAGTATAGTATTTTGAAAACTGTAAGTAAACCAGTGTGTATGTCTCTAGCAAATTAATTTAGATTCAAAAATAAACTTATTTCGTATGTTGTAGTTCCCTTTCTTTGCCTGACAGCATTGGTGACACAAATCCTTTCTCAAGTTGGTAGGCATCAAACCTGTCCTTACTACTATCTCCACTTTCATAATGCTTTCTAGAATAAATTAGTAATTGGTAGGAACCAGGAGGAGTTCTCTTCAAGTCTTTCAATAACAGTAGGAAAAGCATTTTCCCTCTCCTAAAGATGAGAGATAACTAACCATATGGGCCATCAATACTGAATTTGCTTGTTATTTTTATCTTTGAAGCAGGACATATTCGCCTTCTGTGGAGAAGATATGAATTATTTCTTCAGCCAAAGGTTGTGATTTAGACCTTGGGGCTCAGATGTTGTTTCCAGTTGCTTTCTGACATTTCAAGGGGGTGGGGGTGAAGTTGGGGAGATAATCAGCCTGCTTGGAATGGAAGACAGATGAATTGGGCTGGGACTTCCCTGAAATAAAAGTTATCTAGGAATCACAAATTATAGGACACAAACCTCTGTTACAAATTAAAAATACAAAATCACTATTAGAATAGTTGGAGTAATATGATCAAAGAAATTTGTCTCTTAATTAAAGTTTCTTTATACACTCCTGGCAATATAAACAAAATTATTACAAACAGGTTCTCTGCCCTTTCATTGTAGTGATTTAGATAAATTGAAGTATGTCTATAAGCTTTTTACTTTAAAAAAAAATTCACAAACAAAATAGCATATGTTTATCAGGTATATCACAATGTTTTGAAATATATGTACATTGCAGAATGGTTAAATCAAGATAATTAACATATGTGTTGTACAATAAATTTCTTGTACTTATTCCTCCTATCTCGATGAAGCTGTATAACCTTTGATCAACACCTATTTGTAAGTGTTTCAAGGGCAGAGTCTTTTACTTATTTTAGTACCCTAATCTTGTACTGCCTAGGCAACCTCCCAATCTTGTTCATCTTTGAGGACAGAATGTCTATGGGCCAGAAGCACCTCTTCAGGTGAGCTAGCTGAAACTGGCTGGATGTGAGATGGTTACCAGAGTGACTCCCAGACAACCTCTAACTGCATTATAATAATGTCTGCATGCTAAATGACACACCCCCCAGACAGTTGATGATTGCCATAAATGGAAAGAACCATAAAAAGAATAAAAGAAGGTGGTGCCGGAACTCCCAGAAAATCTCCACCCATTCCCATAAAAGACATGAACATTTTTTCCCTTTATTAGCCTTGCTCTCCCCCTTATTTCTTTTATCCTACATTTTTATAAAATTCTGGCCATGATTGGATTGAGAAGTTGATTTGTGAGTTTCTCTCTCACTTCTCCTATTCTTAGTCAAGAATGAGTCTCCTTTGCTCCTGTTATTGGTTCCACAATTCTGAAAGAGAAAAGGGACCCAGTTTGGGGCCAAAAATTAGTAACATCCTTACATTACAAGTAATGCCTGTCAGAGCTAGGCACACCGGAGGCACTCAGGAAATGATTGTTAAATTAAAAGGAATCAACAGCTAAATCACAGGAAGTCTTAAGGTGTCCTTCAGAGTCTTATCTTAGAATTCCTCACTAACAGGAATCTTGACTCTTAACTGATAAGATTCTTCTAATCCAGTGGACTCTCAAAGTGTGGTCTCCAGACCATCTGTTTCACCACTGGTTTGCAATTTGTTGGGCATATTCTTTGGCCTTACCTCAAACCCAATGGACCAGAAACTGGTATGCAATAAATCTATCAGGTGATTCTGAAGCATACTAAGGTTTTAGAACTACTAACAAAAAAATAGTATTGCTGAGCTCATCCCTTCCTAAAAGGAAGGCCATGAAGAATTAGCACTTTAATCTCTAATTTGGGCGCAAGCCTATGGTATTACTAAATATAAAGTTGGTAGATCAGATCATGAGGAAGCTTTTACATTAATCTCATCAAATTTCAAAGGCTCCAATTCTTCTTAAAGTCTCAAAGGTCAACACTTAATATTAGCTAAATCTAATACATTTATCTGTTGGAAAAATCCTCCTGTCATGATGTCTATGTTCTTTTTGCGCTTCTGCATCTTCCTGCATAAAATGTGGCATGACCAGCAGTCAAACTGGAAGAGTGAGGACTGGGGAGGTAGCTAGTGGTAGAGCACTTGCCTAGTATAAGCAAGCATTGGCAGGGACCTGGGGGTGAGAGACATGTCTATGGAGGAAAAAGCAGAAAACAGAAAGGATCATATGGCCTGAAGATAATTTTCTGAATTTCATATCTTCCCCAGTTGCTCAACACCAGACTTCTTTGTCCTGAGCAAAATCACTACTCCTTCACTGAATTCATTTTTTTATAGGTTTCTGTTAGCTGAACACCATTCCTATGTGACCACAAAAGCTAAAAACCGTTTTCCTCAAACATTTAACAAGGAATCATTTAGACGCTTTAAAAGTCAAATCAGCAACTATCAGAGCAGGACAGAGCAGAGTCAACAGTACAAAACGAAGTGAGTATTTCCACTGTTTGTGATTACAGCTATCTAAACATTTCTGAGAGATTTCATGTGGTAATGTTTTTTTGAATGGCATCTTACAGAACTTAAACAATAAAGAATCAAAGTCAAAACTTGAAAAAGCTAATCAAAGAAAATGAAGTGTAATCATTTTTTAAAAGCTAAATTGCATCAACATTTGAATATCCATTCTTTCTTTCCTCATTTCAGCATTGTGTACTATCATTATCTATTCTTTCGGGGTTTTGAAAAGGCTTTAGAATCTGCTGATTGTCATCAACCAGCTACTGGAGCCACAAAGCTCTCAATACTACTGGACCATAGCAAATGTAAAAAGGACA
Source organism: Urocitellus parryii (assembly GCF_045843805.1). Taxonomy (NCBI): domain Eukaryota; kingdom Metazoa; phylum Chordata; class Mammalia; order Rodentia; family Sciuridae; genus Urocitellus; species Urocitellus parryii. The sequence continues at coordinate 68,312,849 of NC_135533.1, forward strand.
GTTAACTACTGCAGACAGGGTTTCTGTTGCCAGATAAATGGCATTGCAAAGCTGGAGTTACAGTGCTCACATCTGGACACTTTGAGAGAGCAAGCTGCACATGAGCATGAACAAAACGGCCTGGGATTAGTCACATTTTCAGTGATTCCACAATGAAACCTGGAAAATCCAGAATCCAGTCACTTTGCTGTTGGCAGATAAAATATACAAGATCAAAAGAACTGGGTTGTGTTTCTGGGCAACCCCTTCCTCCATATATCCCTAATTCAACACCAGATTATTTTGTATAACAAGGATGTTTTGAATTAAACAGGCCATGGAAATATTTTATTATCTCTTGCACTTACTTTATGTAAATACTGCTTAATTTGACTCCCTTCTGAGTAATTAAAAATGCATTATCTCAACGGGAAATAGAATTAATTTCATTATGTAATTTATTTTTGAATTAAAAATAGCCAGATAGCAAGCAAATGCTTAGAGGTCATAAGCCTGATGATGTATAATTAGAGAACTAGAAATTATACAATGTAATGATTGGCATAATAACACAGGGAAAGACAAATCAATCCCAAATAGTTTACTCTCCCTTAAATGTCCTTCTTGACAGTTAAGTATGAGGACTGGATAATTACAGAATCACCAACTGATTTTAAAATAATTTAGTTATGCTGGATATGATGGTGCATGCCTGTAATACCAGTGACTCCAGAGGTTGAGGTAAAAGGATTGCAAGTTTGAGGCCAGCCTGGCCAAGTTAGTGAGACCCTGTCTTAAATAAAAAATAAAAAGGCCTTGGGATATATTTCCCTGTATTCAGTCCTCAGTACATCAAATATGTGTGTGTGAGTGTATTATATATGTGTAAATATATATATGTATGTGTATACACACACACACACACATATTTGTTACCTATGCATATACTTATTGCATGTAAGTGAAGAGAGTGATTGATGTTATTTTGACCTTGCCTGAAATAAATCTCCATATATTCTTTATCACCCAAGTTGGGGGGAAGGAAGTATTGAGGAGGAGATAACTGTTACCATCCCCTAAGAGCCACTACAATCTGACTAAAACTAAAACATTAAAAAGAACCCTCATTCCAAGTGGTCCTAATTTTCTGAAAGAGCCACATAGTTTAGCCAAAAGAAAATTGCATAGGAACCAGGAGATCTTTGTTCTGAAGTAGAGGTCACAGCTAAAAAAGGAATGTGCCTAGTGGGAATGGACACACAGGCCACGAGGCAACAAGATGTTGCTGTTACTCTGCTCTAGCAGATGTGGTCAAGAACACTTTCCTAGTGCCACCTGGCTGCCCAATCTTTTTAAAACCAAAAAAAAAAAAAAAAAAAAAAAAAAATTCAACTATTGACATGAAATTAACTGTTTTTAAAATGTGAGCAACTATTTTAAAAGTGCTATGTGGCCAGGTGTGGTGGTGCACATCTGTGATCCTCATAGCATAGGAGTTTCAGGCCAGTCTGGGACCCTATTTCAAAATAAAAATTTTAAAAAAAATAAGAAGGACTCGGGTGTGGTTCAGTAGTAGAGTTCCCCTGGGTTTAATCTGCAGTACCACTAAAACCTACAAACAAGGTGCTGGGTGGGTCCAAGACTCTGGGATGAAAAGAAACAGGGCCTGATGATGTGTTGACCTTGCCTGCTACTAAGTAGCTGTGGATCTCTTTGAGACTGTTTCCATATCTGTAAAATACAGTCCAAGTTTTTACTGATACCTATTTTGGTCTTCTGATATAATAAGCTTCTTTATTTATAAATAAACTGCTTAGAGATATTAATTCTCAATAAGTATTGAAATCACACCAAAATCAGAAAAGACTATCTCAAAATGCTGACGCAATCTGAGTCTCGGAGACTTGATTGGTCACACAGGGGATGACTTATTCACAGAAGTTTGTGCTGTCAATATGCCATATAGAAGTAGGTGAACATTGTTCAAACAAGTATTATCAGAAAGAAGTTTCCACTTTTGAGAGGCAGTGCTTCCTGGTGGTCAAGGACGTGCAGTGGAGTCAGTCTGACCTTGGCTCAAAGCCCAACTCTCCCCCTCATAACCTCAATCTTACACAAGTTACTTAAAGTCTGTGCACCTCAATTTCCTCATCTGTACAAATGGGGATCACAGTGTCTACCCCCAGGGTGATTATGTAGGTTAAGTGAGCCAGTATAAAATTCTTGGAACAGTGTCTTAGAAACATCAACAACCAGATGTTACTACAACTATCAAACAGCTGAAATGCTAAAACCACCTGAGAATAGCTAAATCCACCAAATCTCCTACACATTTTACTCTAAACCAATAGAAATTAAATGCAATCTTCATCCAATGGAGAACAATATCTATGGTTTGCCAAAAACAACTTGACCGGTTACTTGCAAATGAGAGGACCTAATATGCAACAATATGTAGAAATCTAACAGAGGTCAACCTAGGAAACCCAAGTCAATGCAGTGGAACAAGGGCCATGCAAAATCAAACACTGTGAACGAAATGCCTCGTCCTTGGTTTCCACCCCCTTGTGATTAATTAACAGCCTTACTGCATCCACCCACCAGCTGTATCCTTGCTCTTATGCCTGACCCCAACTGAGGACTACAACAGTATAATGAAACTGTGCTTCTAATTGTCCAGCGGGCGATCATGGCTTGGCTAAGAAAAGCTCTTTCACTCCCCTCCTTTCTGATTAACTAGATGGCTTTATAAATCCTCTTAATAAGTTCATTTGTGTAACCCAAGGCTAGTTGCCCTTCCTTCCTGCTGCTAAGAGGGCTCAGCTGCTTATCTTTGGATGTGACCCATCAACAGAATTGTTAGGAAAAAAAAATTAAAAATCTGTTAAACTGACAAGTAATGTTGATCTCACATCTCCTCTAATTTAGCAATGTTTTCCTGTGTCATAAAGGAATCCTAAGTGCAAGCAGTGAATTGTGAGACTTGTAGAAACCTTTGCTGGTTTATAAATAAAAGTCCTTATGATTCTCTCATAAGCAGTGAATTAGAAAATTGCCAACAGGCCCATGTAAAGTAACTAATATCCACCCAAATACATATTGTTACTGAATGATTTCCATATGCATTACCTTATTTAGTCCTCCCACCAGCTCCGTGAGGAAGTACTATGGCTATTCTCATTATACAAGTGAGAAAGTTGTGTAAGAAGAATACTGATTACTGCAGGTCAGATATGGTTTGGTCACAGGTTTTCTGCTTTTAAACCTGGTGGTTGTTCCTTTATAACATGTGTGCCAAATTTTCATCTGTTGGCTTGCCACCCTGCACCTGCCTCCCCATACTTTGTATTATGGGGACTAGGAGTTTACAATCTAAACTATCCTTGACCAGCTGCCTTTCCATTCAGTTCTGCTCACTGGAGGTTGTGTTGGTTAAGCTCTCCAACACTGTGAAAAGATACCTGGGATAAACAACTTAAAAGGAGCAAAGATTTATTTTTGCCTCTTTGTTTCAGTCCATGTTCACTAATGGTAAGGCATAAATCATGGCAGTGAGCATGTCAGGAGCAAAGCTGCTCACCACACAGTGGCTGTGGAGCAAAGACAGAGCCAGGGACATGCTGGGATCTTAATATCCCCTTCAAGGACATATCCCTAGTGACCTCATGTCCCTCAAAAAGATCCCAGCTCCTAAAGATTTCACCACCTGTCAGTAGCATCTCAGGCTGGAGTCCAAAGCCTTTAGCACAGGAGCCACAGGGAAACATTTTAAGATCCAAACCAGAACAGAGGTACGAAAGGGCAATAAGAAAGTATGACAAGGAAGATTCACAGTTCTGATACTTAAAATGAGGCAATTGATGGCAGTTACTACGGGAACTCAAGGTGCTGTGGTTCTAGACTCCAGCAGCCTAGAAAAGGCTAGTGTTGGGCTGGGGATATGGCTCAAGGGGTAGCGCGCTCACCTGGCATTCCGTGCGGCCCGAGTTCGATCCTCAGTACCACATACAAACAAAGATGTTGTGTCCACCGAAAGCTAAAAAATAAATATTAAAAAAATTCTCTCTCTCTCTTTAAAGAAAAAAAGAAAAGGCTAGTGCTTTTTTCCAACCTGCTTGAGATAGCACCTCCTGAGTGGATTTGAAATCAAATGCAAGTTCTCCAACTCACTTATACCAGCTGGAACAAGTTCACGGGCTCCAGCCCAGGGATGTTAGCTACTTCTGCTATGGGCATCATCTCTTTTTCCTTTATGTTCCTCTTACTACATTTTTCAGTTCCAGCCTTGCAATATATACCACCCTTGTCTGAAATGCCTAAAGCAGCTTCCATTTTCCCACCTCATTTTGCCTCACACACATATAGGCAATGCTTTGGGGAAAGTTTATAAAATAGAAGACAAAGTCATTGCATGGATGGAATTTGTAATCCATTTGGGTAGTAGAACTAATACCTTTGAGCCAAGAGTAAAAAAAAAAAAAATAGATACAACAAAGTGGTACCCAGAGTATTTATGCAATGTGAAGGTCAATGTCAATGGGCACTTCATCACCAAATTTATTGACCTGGTATGAGGAGAGAGGCTTGCATTTGTGTTTTTGCTTCGAGTGGCATGTTTTCAGCCAGACCAAAGGCACCCCTTGTCCAGCCCACCCTTGGTCTTTCCAATCACTTTCCCTGTTGGGGACATGCTTGGTTCATACTTCCTGCCCCGCAGCCATCTCTGGAGCCAACTTGTCTGCCTCATTCTTGTTCAGTTTCCTGTTCATTAACTTCTGGCTCATTATACCACCAGCATCCCTAAAGTCCACATTTGCATCACCATACATAAAAAAAAAAAAAACAACTTTTTTGTCTTTAGTGAAAAGGGGCACAATTAGGACATATGTAATTTGGGACAGAATTGCTAATTACAGAAGGGGTTAAGAGAGGAGAAAAAGTGATTAAATGATTGCTAGACTGTCAAATTTTTTCATCCCTCATTAAATCTACTCTTTACTCCTCTGAAATTGGAAAATTCTATATCATTTGGGATTAAGTTTTTATTTTTAAAACAACAACTACTCTTTATGTAGGACTTAATCTGTACTGAGTACTTTGTACATATTCGCTCTTTCACACCTCTCCAAAACCAAATGTTTTCCTACTTTACAGATAAACAGAGGCCCACAGTAGTTAAGTTACTTCTTCATTGTCTTAATCCATTCAGCATGCTAGAAGTATCACCAACTAGATGATTTACAATCAGCAGAAATTTAATTCTCACAGTTCTGGGGCTGCAAATCCCAGATTAAGGCACCAGCAGATCTAGTGTCCAGTGAGGATATGAGTTTTTGGTTCATAGACTGTGCCTTCTCTCTGTGTCTTCACATGGTGAAACAGAGCAAGGCAGGTCTCTGGGGTCTCTTTTATAAGGGCACTAATTCCATTTTTGAGGGTACTGTCCCTTTTTTTTTTTTTTTGTACTGAAGATTAAATCCAGGGCCACTCTACCACTAAGCTACATCCCCAGCCCTTTTTAAAATTTTGAGACAGGGTCTCACTAAGTTGCCAAGACTGGCCTTGAACTTTCAAACCTCCTGCCTCAGCCTCTCAAGTACCTGGGATTACAGGTGTACAACACAGTCTCCTGTAAGGGCTCTGCTCTGATGACTTAATCACCATCCAAAGTTGCTACCTCCAAACATCATCACACTGGAGGTTAGGTTTCAGCTGATGAAATTTGGGGAGGTCATAAACTTTCAGACCACAGAGTCCATGTTTCCTACTTGTTACTGGCAAAGCCAGGATCCACAGCATCTGACTAGATTGTCTGATTCTTGAGTTCCCGCACTAAAAAAAACACACTGAACTGTCCCTGTCTCTAGGGATGGAGAGTATCATTTGTGACAACTATCTAAGAACCTTTATAGCCACTGTCCTCAGCTAGGGAAAGGGATCATGGGGGGAGCCTCTGCAGGGCACAGAGGAGATATGGAAGAGAGGGAGTCCAAGAGCAGCTCAGCTTCTCTTTTTATGTACAGGAATTCTGCATATGACCGCATTTTAAAAGGACTTCACTGCACCTGCTGAAGGAGCATATTTGCACTCACACAGTTCCCAGAGTTGGTCTGAAAGCAAAGCTGATACTCTTTTCCACAGGGTTACAAGCAGCACTTCCACTTCAAGTGTTTTCACATACTTCAAGGTCTTAAGAAGGGTGGAGAAAGCAGTCACCTAAGGTATTCATGCTGCTGACATTCTGTAATCCCTACAACTAGTGGAGTTAAGCTGGGCCCTTCAGTGTCCTGATATTTTTGTCTAGAAAGAATGGAAATATACAGCCACTATAGAATGACACTTGAATGAGATCTCAAAGATTTAATTTAAGTAGGTATAGAAGGATAAAGTCCAGGCATATGGGAAAGTATACAGGTGACCCAGGGTGCCAATAATTTGTCTGACATATGACTGGAGGAGAAGCAGCTCAATAAATGTAGAAATGAATTCAGGAAACCAGGTTTCAGCAGGAAAATTTTAAGTATTAGCTAGTAGGTCTAGATGTGTTTGTTGTGATTGTTTTGTTTGATTTTTTTTTTTTTTGAAGAGTACTGTGGGGATTTGCTAGCATCAAACAAATCTGAAATCACAATATGAATGCAGGCCCTGGGGTAGGACTTGCACATTGACAAGGGTGTGTTTATGTGTGTGTGTGTGCTTGTGTGTGTTTGTACTGGGGAGTTAACTCAGAAATCCTTTACCACTGAGCCACATCTCTAGCCCTTTTCATTTTTTATTTTGAGACAGAGTCTTGCTAAATTGCTTAGAGCCTCCATAAATTGCTAAGGCCAGCCTCAAACTTGCTATCCTCAAACTTGCTTCAGCCTCCTGAGTTGCTGGGGTTATAGTTTGTACCATCTCTCCAGGCTTGATAAAGGTTTATGATAGTATTTACAGGAAACAAGTTGCCCTAAGTGTTATTACACAAAACGTAAACATTGCATTGAGGAGACATTTAGGAAAATTGTTCTAATTTATATGGTCTCTTGTGTTTCTAAGACTAGCAAATAGAATAAATTATTGGAGGTGGGGAACCTCTAAGAAACAATAAGAATCTCTCTCCCCAAATAATCTGTATGTTTCCCTCTACCACAATGGCAGAATTCTTAATGTTTTTATAACCCAAGCAATGACTTCTTTTAATCCAAAAGAGGGTACTAGACAGACAATCTAATTTCTTTGAGGACAAGTGTTTTTACTTACAATATACGTGGCTATGCCAGTAAAGAGCCACCTCTGTGTCAGTGCCAGAAATGAGTCACAAGCCAAATGCCCAATTGGTCTTTGTAAACTTATGATTAGCTTTCAGCCCAACAGAGCCTGTGTTTGTCACTAGGATACTTGCTTTCCCAGCTACTGGTTAAAGCATCAGTGACATACTTCAAAGATTTTGGGAACAGTTTCTGTTCTTTTCGAAGAGCATTTGTTCTCTCAAAAACAAATGCTAGATTTGTTCATTTGCTTCAAAAAATGAAAAGAACATTTCTTTTGATTGTTTTCCAACCCCACCTCCGCATTTCAACAATGGAAGGCCATAAGACCCTTTCCCCCTGCTAGAGAATTTGTGAGTAAGCTGAGTTCCAGAATATGCCATTTCCAAACCTTGGGAACTCAGAGTATTACATAAAAGTAAGGCAGAATTTATTTTAGTCGTTAACATTATCTGACAAAGGGCTAAACATTAAAGATCCATAGTCATTATTCATTCATTCATTCATTCATCCATCCATTCATTCATTCATTCCTTGAGCAAATTAACCACCTACTATAGGCCAGGCAGTATTCTTTTTGCTGAGTTCTATTAACGAACATAACATACAAATGTTCCTGTCTCACATACCTTACACTACAGTTGTGGAGGGGGTCATAAATCATAATAAATTGTAAATTATATAGTTTGTTTGTTAAGTGATCTTATGGGGAAGAAAATAAAACAAGGGAGGTATAATGGAGTCCCAGGTGTATATGTGTGCACATGCTTAATATATTTGCTTGCCACAGGATTAGGAAATAAATGATATCTGAGCAAGAGACAGTGAGCTACAAGTATGTATGTGGGGAATTATGTTCTAGACAAAGGGAACCATAGCAAAAAGGCCCTGAAGTAGGAATATGCCTGGCTTGTTCATGGGACACCAAAGACACCAGAGTACCTGGGGAGAGTAACACAAGCTAACTAAGGTCAGCCTAAGGGCACTGGCTTTGTATAAGGATAAGGAAAAAGTAAATAATATCCAGAATGAAAGAGTTGATAATTAGGAGAAAATGAATACAATTAAATGCAAATTTAAATAAAATTCATGTTGCAAAGTCATACTTTATTAGTAATGAGCACATTTAAAGAAAAAAGTACTCATTTATCATGATCATTGTCTCAAAGGCTTAGCTAAGATGATTATACTCTAAGAAGGTAGGGATTTGTAAGTAGATAGTATTACTGTGTGGCGAAGTAGGAGGTTCATGGAACAGGGCTCTCCTGTCCAAAAGAGAGAGACAAACCTTCACATAATTCTACTCATTGAATCAAATAATAAGGCTTCATTTCCCTTCCTTTGGATCTTCATGTTCATTTATTTTGAGAGTCTTCTATTAAAACACAAACACTGAATCAGATTGGGTGGGGGCAGAGAAGGGGTGGGAAGTCACATCCAAAGCAGGCAGAAATAATTGCTTCCCTAGAAGCCGTGGACCAAGCTAGTTGCCTTTATTCATTTGTTTTATTATTCTTATTATTTTACTGTAGTGAGGAATGGACCCAGGGGTACTTTACCACTGATCCGCATCCCCAGCGCTTTTTATCTTGAGACAGGTTCTCACTATGTTGCATAGGGCCTCACTAAGTTGCCCAGGCTGGTCTTGAACATGAGATTCTCCTGCCTCAGTATCCTGAGTTGCTGGGATTATAGACATGTACCACCATGGTTAGTGTTTGGGTTCCTTGGAAAGAGGGAAGAGTTGACATGAGGAGGGGGCAAGGTATAAGAAGCAAGCTTTAATTATGACGATTTCTATTATTAGGTCATAACCCGTGAGCAAACCACATTGGCACTAAATTCCAATAGTATCTTCATTTTAGATAGAATCAGTCACATAAGAGAGAAGAAGAATGTACAATATTACTTCAATACTACCTTGTAGCAGGCAAGCACCCCTGAAGGATTATACTGTTTGGCCTAGAATTTATTTTCTCTTTCTGTAGCACCCATTTCTTCTACATGATGCACATGAACATGGAATGGATATTTAGAAGCACAGGTGCAGTGTGTTACACTGACAGCCTTTAGACTTATTAATCAGTGTAAACGGGCAGCAGGGTAATAGCTTTGACTTCCACATGAGACCTTATTTGTCATGTACACACAGCACATTGACCAGAACTCCCGAGGCCAAGTGTTTCTCTTATGAACTAATTAAGCATTCTGGTAGGTACAATTCTAGCCCAGGCAAAGATGGGGTGGTGAACCACAGGCACCCTAGAGCTGGAATATGTGGCATAAATCTCTGCTCTAGCATTTATTAGCTCTGTGCCTATGGAAAATGTACATAATTTTGTACCTCCATTTCTTCATCTATAAAAATGAAGATAATAAGTGGCTGTGAGGATAATATGTGTAAAAAACATGTAAAATGTTTAAAACCCATGGTAAACCTCAATAAATGGTAACTGTTATTATAGTGGAATGAAAGTTTTTAGAATCAGTATCCTTGGAAATATGTAATTCCACTGTAAGCATATTACTGCCTACATACAAATTTAATACTTTCCCCAAACTTCTGTTAACCTTTTGTTATGGGCATTAAAAGAAGAAGATAAAGAAGAAGAAAAGTCCCTGATATTAAAAAAAATACTACTTGGGGAATATTGTGATTTTTTTGATTGTTGTTGTAACACTGTGTTAATTTTATCTTATTAAATATTGAAGAAGAGCCATCACCATTGGGAAGACATTAGAACACATTATATGAAATTAAACTAATTTGTCTTTATAAAATACACTGTTAGAGGATCCCAGATGCTATTTTTACAATAAACATCTATTTTTTACAAAAGGTCATAGCATCATACATGTGACAATAAAACAGACAATAAGAAGACAAATGCATCCTTAGGTAAGCTGACAGCCTTCAGGAAAACACCTGGCGTCCATGCTGTGCTAAACTAAGGGCAACATCAATGCATAAGTCAAATGTACATGTCCAAAGAAGAAAGTTAAATATGGGCACAGGCCATGAGGAAACGTCAAGTAATAATAAAGAAACAAGGCAAAATTTTGTATCAGATCTGGCATTAAAATCTGGAATTTTTTCATTTTCTTTTCCAATTTATTGTAAGATTAAAATTTAAATTATGATGCTGATTTGAGAATAATAAATGTTTTATGAGTCTTGGAAAAAATATTATTATTAAATTCATATACTCTTGCTCAAACTATAATCAACTCAGTAATAAAAAGCCTGTTTTAAAAAAGAACATCTATTTTACACTGGGGAAATAGGTTTTCCTTATATTGAATGCATATCCTATAGAACTAGAGTCCATTGAACCACAAATTCTCATTAGAAGATTTTAAAAAATAAAAGGGGTATCATAGAAGATTATCAATATTCTATAAACAGAGTAAGCCATTCAATTATAAGGCACAACTATATAATGCCAAGAAAAGACAATTTTAATAAGAAAGTGAATTTAAAATGTAATAAACTCTCGAATATCATCTGCAAAATTCAAGATCATTTGAACTACTTAAAAGTGCACTGTATATCCTAACAAACGTCTCTCATTTTTTTTATTGGGAAGTTAGTTAATGACAGATGATAAACATAATTTCATTACAAATACCAAAGTGTGTTATATGCCAACCAAATTCAGAACAATGTCAAAAAAAGAAAAAAGAAACAGAAAAAATGAACCAGAACTATGCCAAGTAAAATGTGGAAAACAAATGAGAAGCCCCCCCATCACCACCACCACAGAGGATATCTACAGAAATTATAACAAATATTGCAGCAGTTTTCCGGAAAGTAGGTTCTGTGGCCTGTATAGATCACCAAGACGACTTCTAGGACACAAGACAGTAGTGGAGAATTGCTACCAGGCACCTAGGAAATTGTTAACACCAACAAAAATTAACAGAATGATCTGGGGTACGTAGGTGTCTCTGTGGCACAGACCTCCAGACCTCTTACTGTCCCATCCCACTCTGGGATAAATAAAAGGAGTTTGGGAGTTTTATTTTATTTTATATTTTTGCTTATTCTATGTACATGAAAAAATAGATGCAAAATTAAATGACTTTCCAAAATATGACTCTTTTCCATTTGACTGGTTGAATAGAAGACAAATGGACACTGGTATAAGTTTTGATTAAGAAATACCTAGGAGCTCAAAATGAAAAATTTACACATATAATTTGTTTGGGCATTTAAAATTATGATTTGATACACTAATTATGGTAGGATTTTTCCACAAGTGCACATGAATTCCCTCTGCAGTCAATGCATTGCTTTAGGACAATATTTCTGAGTTTTGTGATTCATCTTTGCAATGCCCTAGGGTTAAAGTGTCTTTCATCTTAATAAATCTAAAAGAATTATTAAGATGGAAATGTTTCATAGAAATAAGACCTCAGTCATCTGGGATATGTCTAACTAATCACCCTTTCCAAATAGTGATCAGAGGACAAAAATAAAACAAAACCTACAAAAAATAACAACAGAAACAATGTAGCTCTTTCTCTTATGTTTGACTCAAATCTGTCTGCTTGTAATAATGACATATTGTCCCATGCGATTGCTTTAAAAAATGTTTCCAGTGACCCTTGGGAATGTTATGTACTGTGTCCCTTCATATTTGCCCTTGGCAAAATTTCCCTTATTCAGATCACTCTTTGAGAAAATAATTTCAGTCCAAATTATGTACATTCTAAGTCCTTTAGTTAATAAGGGTTTTTGACCTTCTGGTTCATACATGGCTAGTTCTTCTCTTGGAGATGATTGATGGCATTAATTCTCTTTGTATGGCATCTCCAGGAAACCATTCTCTTTTTCATAAAAGTGAAGCAATTCTTAGGACAAACTGGATGACCAGTCATCAGTGCTGCCAGCCCAATATTCTGAGTTCCAGAAGGCAGAGATGTCTTAGCTAATATTGTATTCACAAAAGAATGGGATGAATTTCTGAGTGAATTTAAACAAAATAAGAAAGGGCAAGAAGCTCCATTCTTTAGGGGCCAGCAGCTCCCATTCTCCTGGCGGTCCTCTGGTTTTGAAATCTCAGTACACATGTTTTTACCCAAGAAATAGTTACCTGTTTTACTCATCATTTGTGTTCTTTCACTAGATTTTTCTAAAATACTGATGTCAAATTAACCTTCTCAAAACAATACTAGGCACACATCACTTTCACTCAAGAACTTAATGGGTTCATAGCTGAATTTAAATCAAACTCAGTATGGCACATTCACAACTGGGCATTTTCAATTCAACATATTCATAAGAGAACTCTTTTCCTCTCAAAAGTGGAATTATTTTGCATTTTCTCTTTTGGTCAGGAGCATCATCATCCTCCCCAGTCTCTAAGCCAGGGTCAGGCCTTGCTCTTCCTCATCCTTCATTCCCAATTGGCTACAGGTCCACTCAAATTGTCTGTGAGCTGCCTCCCATACTTTAGCTCCTCAGCCAGAACCATGGTCCATTCTCTCTAGCCTCTTTATGTTCATGTCACCATGAAGAGTTGTAACAAGTGCCTTTATATCACCATTATATTGTTACCATGCACAAATATACACGTTATTTTGGGGACAAATTACACCATATTGCAACTGTGTTGTAGATTTCAGGTGTATCTCACTTGTTTCTCTTTGAAGAAGTCTGAAACATAGCAGGTCATAAATAAATGAGTGAATTGTTCACACACATGAAGGAAGGAAGGAGGAAGGAAAGAAGGAAGGAGACGTCTCCAAATTTACTATTTACCACTTCTCTTGTCTACTTTCTGCCTTAAATTGGTTTATTTTTCCCCTGTGCCATGTCTATCTTCCTCCATGCTCAAGACTTTGCCATTTTTTCCTACTATAATTTCTACACTTTTAAATTTAATTTTTATGAACTACTTTCAGAACTATTTTTCCTTCATCAATTAAAGTCAAAGCCTGTCCTAAACCTTGTTCAGTTTCCAACTACTTAGTGGCCACCATCCTTCAAATTCTGAGTACTTTTAGTTTACATTACACATTTAACTTTCAACGATACACTATGCTTTCTATTTATGTGGTTATCTGTGTATGTGAACATCTGATTTATATGTGTATAACTAAGGAGTGCAAGTTGCTGAAGGGCTTATACTCTTCAAACCTCTCAGTTTCCTATATGGTATATAAGAACTCAATAATGCTTATTAATGAAGAGGGTCACAGTACAAACATTACGTATAGGTTCCATAAGTTAGTATTTTATTTGTATTAATGAAACCCAAATAACTTCAAAATAAACTTTGATTCACTGTCAATAAAATGTTGAGACTCTAGGTTAAACTATGGATAATGGTCCCACCACTTATTCAATTGTTACTGAACACATTACTTAAGAGAAACCTCACTTAAGTCTCAGCTGAGGAAAATTTTTATTTTATAAAAGAAACTCTTTCAATTATTTACTCTTTCTAATGAAGATCTTCCTATGCTCTAAATATTGGATTGCTTACTAGAGTAAGGCAGCAATACTTCTGTGGCAAAAAAAATTTGGACAGAGTCAACAAGTTCATTATAATGTAGTTATCTTAAATCTAATTTCTCACTGAATTTGGGATTGATTTCCAGAAGAAAAACCTCAGAATTCAAAGGTTTCCTTTCAGGAAAATGAAAATGTCCATCATTTTGCCCTCAAGCTGCTCTATGTCACCAATAACCATGAGAAAACTCAAAAGAGAAAAAAGATGGTGAAAAGTTTTCTTTAGGAGTAACCTCTGGCTTAGTAGATGATGAGAATTCTTTTCAACTCAACAAATATTTACAAAGCATGAACTAGGTTCATGGGATGGTTTTAGAAATACATTTTAGAAATGTATTTATTTTTACTACTCCTCTATGTCAAGGAAGTTTTCCAAGTGCCTTCAAAAATATAAAACAGATTGAAAATCAATTTGAAGACTGTTGGATTAAAGTTAATCTGTGGTTGTATTTTGTATAATGGGGAAATGTTACATAAAGAAGAAATATTTTATAGGATATTTGGAACTTAGATATATTTTCCAGGTCACTTGTATTATTTAAATATGGTCGTTTTGTCTAGTTATATTTGTCAAATTCCTTCTCTGTTTTGTGGTCCCCTTGGCCCCAGGGAACAAAGCCATTTAGGAAGCTACATCTTTTCTGTGCTTTTTGACTAAATAAATAAATAATAGAACTTGTAGAAATTATTTTCCCTGTGCTTCTCCACGCTGGATTGTTCTTTGCCTATCATTCTCTCCTTTCATAACTTGTTCCTATGGCCTTTCCTTCACCAGGCTAACAGCTTCTGTCAGCAAGCTTTTATTCAGTACAGTATCAAAAGCTTTGCAGAAAAACGGATTAATCATGTTCACTGCTTCTCTTTGTTTGCCCCATCAATTCTTGTGGAATTCAAGCAAACCAAGAAAATGCATGTCTAATCACAAATGTGAACTCCCTCTTATATAGTTATTTTGGTGTATTCTCTTTTAAATATATCACATAATTAAAGATTCTCTGAAAACTAATAAGTTTCAAATGAGATTAGTTTTACCAAATGTCTTTTATATCAACTGTTAGCACAATGATTTAAACACATATTTTTTTGTACCTTGGAGCGCCAAAAGAGAATGGTATAAATGCCACAGAAGTACTTATACATTTTTTAAAAAAAAATTTCCTTTTCTATTTCCACATAAATCCCACATAACAATATGACACATCATTAGACATTTTAAAATAAAAGCAAATTTGGGTTAACTATTCATAATCAATTTAAAAAGTCATGTATTCTATGAACTTTCAAAGTAGACTTTTGAATGGTCACATCATTGATGTTTCTAAATGGACTCTATTAAAATCTTAGTCATAAAATATCAGAATACCATTCTTTACTATTAATTTCATGCCAAGATTTAAACAAGATAAATATTGGTAACTTCACCACTTCTTAATATAATTTTTTCATATAGCAATTTTCTATTACATAGAAATTCCCTCTTGTTCAGAATGAACTTGTTTGTTTTGCTTTTCCAAGTTGGAAAAGCAATTTTTCTGCATAGCACTCATGACTTCCTGTTTTAAAATACTATACAGTTGAAGTCTCAAAGTCACAATGGGCAATGTTATCAACCCAGGTCCATCATTGGGCCATCCTCTATGCTGGTCCCTCTCACACCATTTTAGAACATGGCTCTTTTATCATGGTAGTCTTTTTTGTTAAGAATTAAATGATGAGAAAGTTTTTAAAGTAGCAGTAGAATTTTCATGTCTCAACTAACAAGTGAAAGATACTGAGAAACTGTTGTGACTCCATTTTTGAAAAAAGCTTCTACCTCAAAGCCTGTCCAAGGAAGGGGGCATGGCCTTTGTCCTTAGAAAAATCCACAGTGCCCTCCTAGGCACATACCCACCCAGATGAGTTGTTTGTCTGCAAATAACAGGAGAGATCTGCAGCACCATGTGTCCCTGACTCAGTTAGGCTAGAAGAGGACCCATAGCAATCCGCTAGCAACCACCAATCAGTATGAGACAGGAAAAATACCTGGGATGCCAGATGACCCCCGAGTAGTTTATGGTGGTTGATAACGTGTTGGGAAACCATGTAGTTTAGCATGTATACCCTCGTGGCTTAAACCGATCCGTTCAAAGGAATCCCCCTCTTGTACTAACCAAATATCCCTACCCAACTTGTTCCCACCAGTGAATGTGCTAATCAATGTTAAGAGTTGTTGTTTGATTTTCCTGTGGTATGGAATAATTTGCTGTATGAGGTTGTGACGGATAGAGTATCCCAAAAAACCTATAAAATCTCACTGATCAAAGGACTGGGACTCACTCCCTGGGACAGCTGCATTGGGAACTATTGTGAATCCAGGCTCGATCTTGAAATAGACTCTTGTGTGAATGCATTGGATTCGGCTCCTGGAGGTCTATTGGGGTCCCAGGAATCTGGCATTATAATACTAAGCAAATTTTTAAAACTCTCATTCATCTTTTTGAAACAATTAGATCCCTGCTTCAAGGAGGAGAGAGTGTCTGAGACATCAAGATCATCAAGTGTCTAATGGGCCACCCATTTGCACATCTCTTTCCATATTATTCAAGTCCAAATTGTGCTAAGTTGTCTCTCTACAAAAACTTTTTGTCATTTGTAGAAAAATGGATGAAACTGGAGATCATTGTGTTAAGTAAAATAAGCCAAACTTAGGAAAAGAAGTATTGCATGTTTTTTTTTTTAATTTGGAATCTTATTTTTAAAAAAGATATGAAAATCAGAGAAGGGAATTTTTAGAAAAGGGGAAGAAGGCAGGGGACTAGGTACCATGGGGAAAGGTTGGTAAGAGAGAGTAGTACTGAGAGAGAATACAATCAAAGCATGTTATGCTCATGTATGGAAATGTAACGATGAAGCCCATTAGTCTATATAATATCAGTATGTGCTAATAATTAAATTTTAAAAACAGAAAGCTTAAAAAACCTTTGAAAAAAACAAAAATGAAATTCAGGGCAGAATTATTCAGAGGACCAGTTAGTGCCACCATGCATTTATGTTTGCTAGTAGAGTACTCTTTCTGTGAACTTCATAGTTTATCCCTAGTAGATTATAGTATAGAACACTTTGGTGAAAGGAGAATATTTCTGTAAAAGGAGAATGTTTCTGTAAACAAAAATATCTGCTAGATCTTTGGTGATATTTATAAATGCACTGGTGTGACATAAACACAGAGAAGACCATGTACAAATGGGCCCTCGTAAGTGAAGCAGCAGCCAGTGAGGAGGCACACTGGACACACCTCAGCTGCAGTAGCAGCTTAAGGAGGCATCCTAGGAACACATTAATCAACACATTCAAGGAATGCATTAATCAACACTGGCTTCCTTGTCAGCTGGCATGCCCCATTGTTTAACTGTAGCATGCTAAATAACACAGAGCAGCAATCTGAATGTGAATTTCCACCATGCTGCAAAAGACAAAACCCTTTTCAACCCTGGTTCCATGCACCATATCCTACTCGACTGTTTCAATAGAAATCATTCTCTCCAGTGTTCCTAGTAGTTTATGGACTTGCTTGCCGCAACAGTCAGCAGGAAACAAAGAATCTTTACAGACCAGCTAAGTTTGACAAAAGCTGTAGAAATGCCTTCTGCAGATATGAAAACTTGTATCTGTCCAAGAGATTTTTTTTCTTTTCCTTACAAAATGAATGCTTTCGTGAAAAGCAAAACAAAACAAAACAAAGCAAAAAAAAAAAAAAAAAAAGAAAAAATCCAAGCATCTATTTGTGTATGCAGTCAGTTGTGACAGCAACATACTGCATTACCAGCAGGGGCCTGGGCCTGGCCTCCTGCTCCACACTGGGCTTCATTTTCCTCCTGGGTAGTTCCCTAGATAACCCTCCTGTCAGGATTCGACTTCCTCCAAAAGCAGCCAGGGATGAAATGTCCAGATGCTGGAAGGAACGGATTTGACAACACGCCCCCAGAACCTAGGCACATGCCTGCTTTTTTGTACAAAGAGTGCATAGACCTGAGCACAGAAGGCTCTCCAGCATTCCTGCTGTGGGTCTCACTTCAGAGCAACCAGACTTGGAGGGTCCGCCTCAGGAGGTTATGGTGCACAATTATTAACGTTCAATAAATAATGATTTTGGTGATGAGAATGCTGTGCATAAAGATCACAATTCTAAATGAACAAGGGATGTCATTTTTTATCATTATCATTTGGAATAAGGTTCTTCATACTGGAAAAATGATTTCAGTAGAGGTTAAACTTTCTGGGAACAAGGGTCACAGGGCAGTGGCTCCCCTCTATGTTTGGTAACACTATCCTGGAAATTTCAATGAATCTCAAAATTAAAGTCCATGTCCCATTGATCTAGCCTTCTCTCATCGCCTGTTCTAATTCTGGTCACCCTAGAAAACAATTAAAAATTATGTTCCAGAAGTGCACCAGGGAAACAAATCTGATCTGGTGAGCATCTGCAAAGGGCTCTTTGTGAAGGTCACTGCATCAGCCCAGTGGTGTATAACTGTTAAGTTGCTATACATTTCCTCTACTGGAGTGACTCAGGCAATTTTCTCCTTCCAATTTCAAAGAAGACATTTTTTCCCTTTCAGACTGCAGTGGAGGAGGGGGAGGAACACATGAGAACTGCAGGATTCCTTACTGATTACTAGTACTAACTGTTGCTGCCACAGAAACATAATGCCACCTTTCTCGTCATTCTTACCATTACATCACCCACCTGATTATCTCCCAAGAGAATGTCAATGTCATTCTTGAGACATCTTCCAGCTGCCCTTTCTGAGCCTTCAGAAATAGCTAGCAAACTGGGCAGCCAGGAGTAGTGGGAGCTGGAGAGGGTGGCTGTCCAGAGAAAAATGTTGTGTCCCAACAGAATAATGGACAGGAATGCAAGGGACAGAAAGGACTTAATTGATAAAGGCATTTCAATCAAGGACACTGTAATAACTCAGAAGCAAAGGACCAGGAAACATATTATAATCTACCCTCCCTACAGAAGCACTGTGCATGAGATTTAATATGCTTCCATCCAACCCCAGACACAGGGTTGTTGCTCAAACTCCACACAGAGAAGAAACTCTGGGCACTACCCAGGATGGAAGACAGAATGTTCCTCTTTGCACTGTCATTCAGCTTCCAGGAGCGCTACACTTGGGTGGTGAGCCACTACTCGATAAGAAATTTGTCATAATTACCATAAAGAAATTGTGCAAGGGTGCTAGTGTTTCAAGAGGCTTAGCTGAAATCCAGAGCTTGCCCTCATGATATGTCAGGGTAAAGAGGGAGGAAGTTACCAAGTTTAAGAAAAGATTGTTCTGGTTTTCTAGATGACTAAATATTGATACAAACTCCACTTGTATAAAATAATGAAGAGCTGAATTTATTTATTTTTTGGTACTAGGGATTGAACCCCCTCAGCCCTTTTTATATTTTATTTTAAAACAGGATCTTGCTAAGTTGCTCAGGGCCCCTCTAAATTGCTGAGACTGCCTTTAAACTTGCAATCCTTCTTCCTCAGCCTCCCAAGCCACTGGGATTATAGGCATGCACCACCATGCCCAGCAGAGGTGATTATCTTTTACTTAGATTTAGAACCCTACTGGTTTTTACAAATTCTAAGCTCCCCAGGGAAATGGATGCATGTAGTACTTCATCTTTAGTTTTGTTGAGTGAATATTCTTTTGTAGACACTGTATGTCTTCTGGATTTGACTAGTACCTAATAACATGTGATAAAAGTGATTCTATAAGACAAAATTCTAATAGGACACTTTATCGTTAATAGCATTAAAATTATGCTCCTATTTAGGGGCTGGGGCTATGGCTCAGTGGTAGTGTACTTGTCTGGCATGTTTGAGGAACTGGGTTCAATTCTTAGCACCACATATAAAAAAATAAAGGTCTATTAACAACTAAAAATTTTTTTTTTTAGAAATTATGCTCCTATTTAGGCTTCTCAATAAATTATTGGCTTACATTTGAAAATCAACTTAATTATAAGATAAAGTTTTCCTTCTCCTATTTGTTTTGTTATCTATTCAGAATGTAATTATTGTTCCCCTAAGATGTATGAATAACTTAAAAAAAGTTAGTCCTGTAAGTCCCAGGAAAGAACAATTTTGAAGTCATCAGCCAAACATAATCAGTAAATAGTTCAATAACCTGTCAGATTTTTCTTTATACACAGCTTGCCAAATAGGAACATGCTTTAGATATTGCAAGGGCATTATTCTTCTTCAGATTCATTATGGTTATTACCACTACCAAACTTACACTAATGTATCAGAGCAGAAAACCTTATATGGGTTACTTCAAGGGTTTCCCTGTGCCTCACTCTAGCTGATTATTAAACGTCCATCGTTAGCAGTCCAGCATTAGCTCAAGGTTTTCAAATTAGATTGAAAGCAGATTTTCCATGGAGAGAACTTACACATTAGGTTAATGACAAGTGTCAACACACTTTTTATATGCAACATTGGACATACAGAGATGGCACTTCCCAAAGAAGGATGTGGGATGGGTGTGGTGGTTTGCAAACCATAGTCCACAATTCTGGCTGCTCACATCTTTTGAAAACCACATCACACCATAGATCATGGGAAAGAAAGTTGAAAACTCCAAGTAGCAACAAAACAAAAACAAAAATCAGTTTTCTTATTCTAATATCAGAGGTCAATTCCTGAATGGTATGGGGAAGATGTAACACAATTATGCTTTAAAACTTTGGGATATTTCAGAGTCTTTGTGAGGCAAGGGAAAGAACTGAAGCACATTAGTCACTTAACCAAAAAAGGCTGGCCAAAAAAATCACTAAGAGGTAGATACTGAAAAAGAGGAAGATAAGCTTTTTCACTTGTTCTTCTGAAAGACAGAGATTTAAAAATCAAATACCTTTCATGCAATGAAAAAAAGAGAAATCATTGACTGCACCCAGCCAGGAAATTCCCTTAGATGCACCCACTCTGGTGGGTCCTTTGTTGCCACCTTAGAGTGCTTCTCCCCTGGAGTCCCTTTGCATGTCTTGTCTTCCGGTACCTTCCCTCTCACTAGAAACCACCATTACTGACAAGATCTTGCCCTCACTGTCTGCCTACCTCTTTCAGGTACTATGCTATATATTATCCCCAGAAGCGCTTGCCCTAACTCACTACTGACACCAGTATTTTATCGGCAAGCCACTATACTCAACACCACTACTACTAATTCCTAATTTCTAACAATTGCGATTTGGTATTTATTACATATCTCTGTTAAAGTAGGGAGAGATTACTATTACTTTACCTGGAAGATCCTCTTTATTTTATGAAATTGGATACTTTTAAGGGGAGGGCTACATCAGAACCTTATAAGTCATTCTGCATTAACTAACGGAGCCTTTTTAAAAAAATAAAGAGTGACTTTTGGATTAGACAGAGGGAGTGGAGGGGATATGGGAGTAGGTATGATAGTAGAATTAATTGAACATTATTACCTTATGTGCATATATGACTACATGACAGGTGTGATTCCATATCATGTACAACCAAAGGAATGAGAAGTTATACTCCATTTATGTGTGATGTGACAAAATACATTCTACTGCCATGTGTAACTGATTAGAATAGATGAAAAATAAAATTTAAAAATAGTAAAAAAAAAAAGTGCCATTTATACAACATTAAGCCTTTTGGGTATTGGGTATAATTATCTAACTTATGAATCTTGCTAGTCTTTACCAATTTTCACTTTTCAAGGACTTTTAAACAGAACAAAATGTGTGCTGTTTTATTTACAAAGCAATTTCCAGGCTACCAATTTGGAGATTCCTGATGATATTTTGAAACACCATAAGTAGTTAGTCATACTAAACCAGTTTCAATTCGACACAACGGAAGCAAATTCAGCTGGGGCATGAATCATTTCCTCTAAGCAACAAAAGAACTTCTCAATGGATCAATTTAAGAATTCTCAAGATCAAGGGACAAGATGCTGCAAGGATTTTTTTTCTTTTTTTTATTGGTTGTTCACAACATTACAAATCTCTTGACATATCATATTTCATACATTAGATTGAAGTGGGTTATGAACTCCCAATTTTACCCCAAATGCAGATTGCAGAATCACGTCGGTTACACATCCACAATTTTACATAATGCCCTACTAGTAATTGTTGTATTCTGCTACCTTTCCTATTCCCTACTATCCCCCCTCCCCTCCCCTCCCATCTTCTCTCTCTACCCCATCTACTGTAATTCATTTCTCTCCTTGTTAATTTTCCCATTCTCCTCACAACCTCTTATATGTAATTTTGTATAGCAATGAGGGTCTCCCTTCATTTCCATGCTGCAAGGATTTTGCTACCTCAAAATCTTGCATTCGACCTCATCTTTTCTTATTAAAATCCATGAGAGTTTATTTGTTAAATGAAGCCTATGAAGTGCAGAACTGACTGAATAATCGAGCTCTCATCATGCCTTAAGAAAGCTATTGTTGGCTAAGATATAGTTCTCTGAACTGTGTTCCAGATCTGTAGGGCTCTGTACAAGTACAGCTCTGTAATAGAGGGCCTTTCAGAGGGCACCATAGACCCTGCAGGGCCTGTTCTAGAACTGACCGTTTTGGTGACATAAATGAGAATGAGGTGGGCAATGTGGGTGGGAAATAAGGGGTGGGAAAGCGATTTACAAGGCAACAATCACATTTCAAAGTAACATTTAAACTTTCAAAACTGACCTTTTTATTATTTGGACTTCACTGTGAGATAAGAAAAAAATCACATAAGCATCAAATTCAAAAGAAAATTCTTTTCTTATTAATGATGCTCCAATTTTTAATCTTTAGTTCCTTCAGAAATATTTTTTCCTATTAGCAGTGATTTTACTGTGCTATCTATTCTCGGTGTCTTACTGAACCATGCTTCAGCCAAACAAACAAAAACAACACAAAAGGACTTTAGAGGCTGGTTTTGTCCACTCTATTTGATCCATCCTCTTTGACAAGTAGTATGATAAATGTTTTTGCATTTCCTACTCCCTGTCTTTTATCACACTCTGGATTGAAAAGTATTAAATATGGCAATAACATTACACAATGATATCATTTTATGGTATCAGTCCCTTCTTTAACTACTAATTTAAACACTTTAAAAAGAAAAGGCCCTACCTTTGAAGAAGGTCTTATTATCTGAAGAAGTCGTCCTTTCTTTTAATCCTTTAAACCAAAGGTCGTCTTAGCATTGCTCTGTGGACTGAAGAGTGGGGGAAATGTTAACAAGACATTGGTTGTCATCAATCACAGCAGATTGTCAATACATGAACTCCAACTCACTCCCTGATGGGAAACACAATTACAGAGAGAGCCCTGCAAGGAGAGACAAATTATGAATACATTTGCCAAAACATCTCTCTGTTGGCTTCAATCAAAAGAGACAGCAGAGAGGTGGCTGGAAGTCTGGGGGATGTCCTGTTAATGGATTACGGCCTGAAGAGTCCTGTCTGGTTTTTAATGTTCTGTTCAGGAAATAGAGTTGTTTGGTAATGTATACACATAAGGTGGGTAAAATAATCTCTTGCTGTGGATTTATTACATTTTTCATTTAGTAACACAGAAGTTCTTTTGACTATGTTTGAAAGGCCCCACGTTGTCAATGAAGGTCATACAGAGATGATGGGAACAGCAAGATTTGAGGAAGAAATTCCATGGGCTTCTGATGAAGGCTTAGCTACAGACAGCTCAGGACCCTGCAACCTCCAACTCTCTTCTCCTGGGCCTCAATGTTTCCTTTGCAAATATTCAAGCTAAGAATTAGCAAGGAAAAGATACTGTGGATGTGAAATAGAACAATCACAGCTCAGCATATTATGCTTCAATTTTTAAACAGCCAATTCAATAACGCCCAAGGTTTTCTAAGGGACGATTTGTGTATTTTTGGTCTTTGGATTTCTGAAAACAGAAGTCATACTATCAACCTCTGAAAACATCCTTCAGAGAAGAGAAACAAATGTCAATTCAGGAACTCTGGGCTGCACTCAAATGTTAGGACTTCTGTGAATTGCAAAATTATTCCAGGAATAAAATTAAAAGGCATGTAAAAAACCTCAGCTGTTTTAGTTTATGCATGTATTACAAAATATTTTCTGTCTTAAATTGCAAAAAAAAACCCTTTATAATAATTACACATACAACTATTCTTTATAGATTTTCATTGTATCTAATATTATGGTATTTTTATCAGGACAAAATAAATATCAATGTTGTGGAAGCTAGTGATTTTTCCTTAGAAGCGAAACAAAGGTTTTCTTGTCATGTGGTTCCTAGTTATTAAAAAATAAAACAAAACAAAACCTCTAGAAGTTTATAAAAGCAAGGCTACAAGAATTGGAAGTTATGTCTACAACAGCAATTCAATTCAATGAACTCATTTGAACATTTAATATGTATCTGTCAATATGATGTATAAATATAAATAAGTAAAAAAGAATATAAATATGCCATGCTTCCTACCATTAAGAATCCCAGTTCACATGTTGAGCAGGAAAAATAGCCAGAAATCATACCAACCACCATACAATGCAATATTAATAGAGAATTGTAAAACCACAGAAAAAGGGAACAACTAATTCTACAAGGGGTCCTCAAAGACAGCCTTCGGCAGGAGGTACCAATTGAGTTGAACCCAAAAGGAGAGTAGGAGAGCATTCTGGTAGACAGAGGATAAGTGCAAAAGAAATGAGTAGCCTTCCTAGTAGTAGGGCAGTGAAGCTACAGATGTGGAGGGGGATGGCAAGAGGGGAGGTTAAGAGATCATTTGCAGGGGCTGGGATTGTGGCTCAGTGGCAGAGTGCTTGCCTAGCGTGTGCGAGGCATTGGCTTCTATTCTCAGCACTGCATATAAATGAATAAAACAAAGGTCCATCGACAACTAAAACTTTTTTTTTTTTTTTAAAGAGGTCATTTGCAAGCACAGTGCAAAGATCATTGAGCATCAACCAGTCTAGGAGCCTGCACTTTAACCTGAGAACAGTGTAAAGCCACTGAAGGTTTTAGACAAGAGGAAAGAAAATTGGTCAGTACTACAGGTGACATGAGGCTAGGGATTAGTTCATGGTGACTGTTTAGAAAGTGTTCCAGCAGGGGTAATCCTGCCTCCCTCCCAGCCCACCCCCACTAGTTCACATTTAACTCCTTTATGAAATGCAACAGGATACAAAGATGGAAATAATCTAAAATTGAGAATACTGATATGGTTGCACATCTTTTTATTTTTTTAAAGGAGTAATTTGGTAATTTTTATTTAATTATGTGAGTGTCCCTTTACAGATCAAATTTTGTAAGGTCAGCACGGGATGTGGTCTTGTTCCCTCTCCTCCACTTCCTCAACTCTCATGGCATATTTCCACATTTCTCTCCCCAGGGCACTGTGGCTCTGTGTTCAATCTCCAGCACCACAAGGAAAGAAAAGATTTAATGAGATAATACAATGATCTAGATTCTGTATACATATTATAGAAAGTTCGTTATTTTACTCCAATTCTATGAGATAAATATCATTTTCTCTTTGATATACAGGCAGAAACGGAAGCACAGAGAGGCTATGTAAATGACTCTAAGTCATATAGCTAGAATGTATTACAGTTGGAATGCAAAAACCTCTTTTGTCTGAATACAAAGACCATGCTTTTTCTACTTTACCCTGTGGTACTTGAGAATAAACTTGGGAGGGGCTGTCAAGATTTAAGAAGAGGGCAGGAGTGGGCTGGAGTTGTAGCTTAGTGGTAGAGCACTTGCCTACCATATGTGAGTCACTGGGTTTGATTCTCAGCACCACGTATAAAAAGTTAAAAAAAAATAAAGGTCCATTGATACACACAAAAAAGAAGGTCAGGAAGAGAGAAGTGTGGACCAAGAGTCATAACACTGCAGGAAGAATGCAAATGGAGCAAGCTCTGTACCTGTCAGTAGGGAGCTGGGTTCCCAGTTCCACCACCTCCTATGGGCTTGGTTTAAAGCCCCCTGGCTCCTATTGCACTGTCACATCTGGGTTTCACAGCCAAATCTACTTCTTTTGTTAATAATGTTTCACAAAGTGGGTAGGTATGGAAATACTATAAGGTGCAGTATGGAAGAAGATGCTTTCAAACTTACATTTTTAAAGGGAAGTCAAATGAATGTGGTTCTTTTGATAAGTGCTAATAGTTTTTCTTTTCTTATATTTTTTCTTTTTAACATAATTCGAGTCAGCAAAATGCTCTGAAAAGAGCATATAAATAATTTTACCTAGGTATGGTTCATGGCATCACGTGGGAAGTTATTTCATTTATTTGCTCATGTATATTGCTGATAGAGTACTGCCACATGTTTAACCTTCCTGTGGCAATGTGAACCTTCAAGCAAAGACACCAAAAAAACTAAATATTAATTGTATTACTATGTCAGCAATTATGCCAAACATCTCTTGGAAATGAATTTTTGTCATAGTCATCACTCTTGCTCTGACAGCTGTGTCCATGGGCTTTCATCACTCTGAAATGCATTAGGTCAACAGAATAGGGTAATGCATCATCGCTAAGGACTATTTTTCCAATAACCACGTAATGATTTAATTTTTTTTTACCAAATACAATCAACTTATCCTATTAAATAAAACCAGTCCGAAGTCTAAAGGTCAATAAGAAATCTGATGTATTTGAAAAGTAGCCTTCAGAAAAGATGAATGGCATTTAGGTGACAAATGTAAAAAACCCAAAGGCCACTGCACACATAATAAACCAATTACAATAAATGTAATCCAATGGTATATAAGTAGAACATAAAGAATTTAATAATTTAGAAAAGTGAAAACCTGCCTTAGCCACTCTTAGAAAAGCAAAATAACGAACTTTCTGAACTGCTCCAAAATAAATTGCTATTTATTGATAGGCATATGATTTTTGCAGGATTTTTTGTTTTGTTTTGATTTAAAGTGAGAATCTATAACATTCAATACAACTGTAAATGTATTATTGCAAACATTACTAGGTAAAAAGTATCCTCAAATAAGTTGTAATCCCTTTAAACATATGAGGATGATTACTTAAAATTGGCCTCCTTAAAAATATAGCTAAGGTAGATGATATTGACATATCAAGCATTTGATGCCCCCCCCCCAAAGCCAATTCTGTCTTCAGTTGTTTCCTGTTAAAAATCTTCAAGATAAGTATAGCTGAGAAATACCTTTTGGATCATCGGTTGAAAACTTTACATGTAACAATATGTGTATATATCTGCACTATTATGGATTTATGTAGAATGCAAAATTATTTTGTTCTTGTATAACTATTAAACGATAGCGATTTGCAATGTTATTTTTAATCTTTGACCATAACAAAACTTGAACAGTAGCAAAATCATAGACTAACCCTCAGACTATTCTTTTTTCTTAACTTCCTGCTTTTGACATGTTCTTTGGATTGAATTTGGGGTCCATTCATACTTTTTAACTGAAATGAAAAGGATAAATAAATGACCCTATTAAAATTGGCATTGGCAGCCTAATTCTGTTTGGTGTGGAAGAAAGCCAAAATAATCTTGAAACTCAGCTCTCCCCTTCACAACAGCACATGAAACAAAATGCAAAAGGCAAAAGCATGGTCTGAAATAAAGCAGGTTCTCTAACTAGCAGCTCAACCAGATAGCACCCCAAAAGGGCAGGCCCTGACTTCCAGTGCATTTCACTCTTGCAAGACAAGTAAAATGGGTCCCCAGGCCCAACATGTTTGTTGGGCCTGGGAACCCATTTTTACATGCCTTTTAAAGGTCAGGATGGGAACAAGGGAACCATCCTCATAGGAACTTGGAGATAAGCAAATATATGTTGTGCTACGCCTTTCAGGAAAAGGAACCTAGTGATTCCTTGATAAACAAAATAAACTAGAGCAAAGACTGACCACCTGTGAGAGCTTTAGATCTCATGTGACACTATCACTTGCTACCTTTCAAGCTGTTTCAAACATCAGATACTGACCAAGCCACTGCGTGTGCACTGGAAATGGTGTTGTGAGGTATATAACTGTAACATTTCATGGTATGAGATACATTCCAGGGTTTCATATGAGGAATTACTATAACCATAAATAGAAACCTGGAAGTTCAGTGTACAGTCATGGTAATCTGTGTACTCAAGAGTCATGTCCCTTTCTGTCATGCACAGTGGCTGTGGGGAAAGATCCTCCCACTTCTCCTGCATCTGGGTGAGACTGAGATGTAAGAGGGCTAATATGTATAGCTTTCTTTGCCCAGAAGTTGAAGAAGCAAGTGTCTTTCTGCCATCTCCTGTTTCCACTTCTGGCTGGATATCAATACCAGTGCCAGCATGGGTCCCTGGAGGATAAAGAGTAGAGATTGTCCCCTCCACACTTATGCTCTCCATCACCCAAAATGAACTCTTTCATGAGCTGGAAAGAACTCTAATTGCATGGCATTTCCACAGTTTTGGGGTTTTGTTGTAAAAGCCAGCTCTGTCCTAATAAAGTCAGCACACTCTAACAGAATAAAACGTGAAACAGTTCTCATTGTTCCTTTATCTGTTTCTATAGTCTAAGAAGAATGAATTTCACTTAAAAATATTAGTGTATTCAGGACTACAGAACAAAAGTGATTAAGGGACATTAAATAAGTTCTCTGAAGCAATTAAGGTAATGGTGTTCATTTTTATTAGGGAAGAAAAAAATTAAAAGAAAGCTAGTTAAAGTGTCAATGAATAGATGAAGGTCTTAAGATTTTATATAGCAGATAGTGAGACACAATTTTTCAGTTTCATTAAACATAACACAAACCAATAAAGAAGGTTTTCATGGTGATGTAGAAAATAACACTGTATCTAAGAAACTGGGGAAGATTGAAAATCGAGTTTTTTAAAGCATCTGGTTGAGCAGATACAGGAGGGACTCTGGAAATCCATTCTTGTGATGGGCAGCCCTAGAGAGTTGTGGTACAGGTGGTCACAGGGCACACAGGGAGCAGCTTATGGAAGAATGTCTTTAAGATAACAACGGCTCACCAGTGAACTGTGTTGCATTGTGAGGTTGTCAAATTTCTTTCCTAGAAGAAAGTAACATACCCTATTTGAATCAAATGTATGATGTGTCAAGATCATTGTATTGTCTTGAGCAACTAATAAAAAAAAAAGAAAGTAAAACTAGGGAAGTTTCTCATTCACAGGGCAGAAAATACACACCAGTAATGAACATCCTACGGTTCTGGAAATCTAGATAAGTAAGACATGATCTCAATCCTTAAGCATTCACAATCTCATATCTGTGTGGAGCACGTATGTTTGTGTAGACGAGGTGGTGATGAGGAAACAGAGGAAACAGGTGACCTCTGGGTTTGAACTAGAGATGAGACTTCATTCCTGGTTGAGAAGATGGACCTAGATGTGGCCTCAAGGACCCTAATCTCTGGTGGACATCCTTCCAGGAACATAGTCTCCAGATGATGTAACCAACCAACCAAGATATAAGCTGACAGGACGGAAGTTGAGGTACCCAACCTTATTCAGGAAGCAAAATAAGTTTATGTTTACATATTTAACATGTCAGACTTCCATGTAAAGTGTCTGAGAAGAAAAGACTAAAGCCAACAAAAGAAGTTTTATAAAGTCACAGCTATATGGGAGTTACTGTTTAATGGGAACCGACTTTAATCTGAAATGAGGGGAAAGTTCTAGAAAGTTCTAGAGCTAGATACAGTGATATACACATAACAATATGAATGTACTTAATGCCACTGACTCTGTACCCTTAAAAATTATTAACATGGTAAATTTTGTTATATATATTTTATCACAATAAAAAATGTCTATAAAGTTCTAACTCTGTAAGTTCCTGGAAATACTGTGTTATGTACAGGGAAAATTTCAACCTATACTCTATGCTTCCACATCAATACTTTCTGTATCCTTGAAAAGACAGGAAGATGTTAATTAATTAACTAATTAATTAAGTTTTGATACCAGGGGTTGGACCTAGGCACTTAACCACTGATCCACATCCGCAGCACTTTTTATTTTTTATTTTGAGACAGGTTCTCACTAAGTTGCTTAGGGCCTCACTAGGTTACTGAGGCTGGCCTTGAACTTGGCAATCTTTCTGCCTCAGCCTCCCGAGTTGCTGAGATTACAGGCATGAGCCACCCTGCTTCGGAAGACATTAATTTATTGAACAAATATTTTTTGAACAATTAGTATGGCCCAGGCACTGTTCTAGGGATTAAGGATTCAGAACAGAACAGAAAAAAAAATTCCTGTTTTCATAGAGCATTTTCTTATTTATCCCCCAAATACTCCACATTATTAAATGTCTGTTATTTGTCAAGTTCCATGCTGGGCACCAGCATGGTTAAAAGGCAATAAAAACATCAGCAAACCAGACCTTCCCTGCCCTCCAGAAACTTCCAGTGTGTGGCAGGAGACAGATACCTAAATCATCACAGAAATGGAACTAAAGTATCAATTTTGAAAAAGCAGAGGTCTATGGGGCCCCTAGAGTTTGGTGATGGTAACTGGCTTAGCCAAGGGGGTCAGTCCCTCCTGAGGAAAAGAGGGCTGATCTGAGACCTCTCAGGCTACAAGGTAGGGTGGCCCAAGCTAAGGAGGGGAAGAAGCAGGCAGGGCCCTGTAGACCTCTCAGCATTTATCTTAAGAATCATGGGAAGCCATCAATGTATTTTAAGAGGACTGAAGGTAGGGGAAAAAATGTTTTGATCAGGAAGAATACTCATTTAGTTGCTTTGACAATTTAAGAACCACCAACTGAAAATGAAAGCAAGAATTATAAGGGATTCCCTACAGTTAAAAAAATAATAGGCGAAGCACTTTGAAGCTTTCAGATGAAAGACAGAATTTAAGATATCAAAGAATTATAATCAGATAAGAAATTAAAAACAACTCTCCAGTTGTTAATTCTTCAGTGTTGATCAAATTGTTCACAAAATATTTGTTAAGATCCTATAATCTACTAACGAAGCTGGATTTGATTAAACATGTGTCACCTGAATTTGCAAGCCTGGGAAATTGAGTTGCAGATATTTTTAAAAATAAGACCAATAGTGGAAGTATTTGGTCAAGGAAACAAAGTATATTAAACTTCACAAAATAGGCTTACTTAGGCATCTTTGTTAACACAGAAGGGGGCAAGGAGATATTTAACTAATTATTGTACTAACTTGATTAATATTTAAGAACTTGAACAACAAATCAAACACATATACAGCATTTTTCTGTTGAATGATGGTTATCAATTCTAATATATGCTGTTAAATGGGAAAAAAAATAAGACTGGCTTAATACTACATGCTAACAAAAGACATGTGATAAAAAGAACAATTCTACTTTTTATATATACGTAGTTGCCCCTTACCCACAGGAGACAGGTTCTAAGACCCTCCAGTAGATACATGAAACCTTAGATATATACATCTCCATGTATGCAGTGGTCCCTCAAGATCTGAGGGGAATTGGTTCCAGAATCCCCTGTGGATACCAAAATCTAAGGATGTGTGTGTGTGTGTGTGTGTGTGTGTGTGTGTGTATAAAATAATACTGTTTGCATTACTTACATGTGTCCTCCTACATAACTTAAATCATCTCTAGATGACTAATATGACTCATAATACCTAATATAATGTAAATGCCACATAAATAGATGTTGTATTGTTTAGGGAAGAATGATGGGGAAAATAAAAGTGTATACAGACGGAAGAACATGGCCGCCGGCGAAGAGGCAGCACATTCAAGGCGTCCATGGTAAGGGGATCAGAGAGACTCATTAATACACCCACAGGCGTCAGGCTGAGAAACTTCAAGCAAAATTCCACTGAAAGGAGACCTACCGGGAACTAGTAAGTTTAATTGGAGGTGTCTGCTTGTCACAGACTACTGAATCTCGGCAACGCAGAGCAGGGGCACAGCTCCGCCAGCCGCCGCCAAATGGCTGCTGCTCACTCGTAGCAGCAATCTTAGGAGCGGGCGTGGCCTGCCTGGGCCCACACCGGCCCGGCTCCGTGATCCACCACCGGCCGCTGCCGGGTGGCTGCAGCGAACGTAGGAGCAGACATTGACCACCTGGGCCCCCGCCGCCCGGTTCTGTGAACCGCAGCCAGCCGCTGCTCACTCGTAGCAGCAATCTTAGGAGCGGGCGGGCCTGCCTGGGCCCACACCGGCCTGGCTCTGTGAACCGCTGCTGGCCGCCGCCAGACGAGCGGCCCACACGGTGCACCGAGCTTAGGAGCGGGAGTGGCCTGCCTGGGCCCACACCGGCCAGGCTCCGTGATCCACCACCGGCCGCTGCCGGGTGGCTGCAGCGAACGTAGGAGCAGACATTGACCACTTGGGCCCCCGCCACCCGGCTCTGTGAACTGCCGCCGCCCACACGCTACAGCAAACTTAGGAATGGGCGCTGCCTGCCAGGGCCCACGCCCGCCGCGGCTTTGTGAACCGCCGCCGGCTGGCGCCAAATAGCCGCTGCCTGCAACCTTGCAGTGAGTGGGGGAGCGGGCGCTGCCTGCTCGGCACCGGCCGGCCCGACTCTGTGAACGTCCTCTGGTGGTTTGGAGCTACAGACGACCACCCCCCACCTGCCAGCCCAGTGCTGCAAACGACCCCTGACCAGCTCTGGGAAAGGCCCCGCCCACAGCAGGAGTGGAGACTCGCCCAGTCCGGGAGGAAGAACTGCTGCACAGTGATTGACTCCCGCCTACTGAGAGGAGAGACTTGGCCCGGTAGGCATAGCTCCATCTACTGGAAGAGCAGTTAATCGAACTCTAGGACTACATTTATAATTTTTTTTTTTTTGCTGCCCTTTTAAATGTTTTTTTAATCCATCTTATTTTATTTTATTCTATTTTTTTAATTTCATTTTTCATTTCTACTATTATTATTTTTTTAAATTCTTTTAAATTTTCTATTTTGTTCTTTCCTTCTTTTCTCCTGCCTTTACATTTCTTTTCAATTTTCTTATTCCCCCTTCCTTGAATTCTACCTGCTTACTCTCATTCTCTTTAGTGACTTCTTCCCATCCCTTCTAATACCTTTCCTCCCAAGCATCAAATAAATTTATAGGAGTAAACAGTAACTCAGCAGTCAAACAGAACAAGAAACAATATGAACAGCATGAAAAAGCAAGGAAGAAAAGGAGTGCAAACAATGCAGGACAGCCTAAGTATTCAGGAGGATATAGAGTCACCAGAAAAATGGTCATATAAAGAACTCATGGATCACCTGAGACAGATGGAACGGAACTTTAAAGAGGATACGAGACAGCAAATTCAAGCAGCGAAAGAACACATTGAGAAGGAATTACATAAACAGATAAAAGAAGAAGTTAAGCATCTTTATCAGGAGATAGAGACTATAAAAAAGAATCAAACAATGATCTTAGAAATGAGGGAAATTATAAACCAAATTAAAAACTCAAATGAGAGTATCATTAATAGAGTGGAGCAAGTAGAAGCCAGAACGTCAGATAACGAAGACAAAATATATCATCTGGAAAAGAGTCTAGCCAACTCAGATAGGCTGGTTAAAAATCACGAGAGAAACCTACAAGAGATATGTGATAATATAAAAAAACCAAATTTAAGAGTCATTGGGATAGAGGAAGGGATAGAGATTCAAACCAGGGGAATGAGTAATCTACTAGATGAAATAATTGCAGAAAACTTTCCAGAAATAAAAAAAGAAACAGATATACAAATTGTAGATGCATACAGGACACCGAGCATACAAAATCACAGTAGACCAACGCCAAGACACATTGTTATGAAGATATCCAATATACAGAACAAAGAGAAAATATTAAAAGCTGCAAGAGAAAAGAGAAAGATTACATTCAGGGGTAAACCAATAAGGTTAACAACGGACTTTTCAACTCAGACGCTGAAAGCGAGAAGATCCTGGAACAACGTATTTCAAACACTGAAAGACAACGGATGCCAACCAAGAATTCTGTACCCAGCAAAATTAAGCTTCAGATACGACAATGAAATAAAAATCTTTCACGATAAACAAAAACTAAAAGAATTTGCAGCCAGAAAACCAGCGTTGCAAAGCATCTTGAGCAAAACACTTCACGAGGAAGAAATGGAAAACAATAACCAAAGCCAACAGTGGGAAGTACCTCAGTAAAGACAGACGGAGCGGGGAAAGGTAATCATGGAGAAACAAACGAAATATTAAAAAAAAAAAAAGAGATAAATAATCAAACATGGCTGGAAGTACAAACCATATATCAATAGTAACTCTAAACATTAATGGTTTAAACACTCCAATAAAGCGACATAGGCTGGTAACATGGATTAAAAAAACAAATCCAACAATATGCTGCCTCCAGGAGACACACCTGACTGGAAAAGACATACACAGGCTGAAGGTGAAAGGTTGGGAAAAAATATACCACGCACACGGTCCACGCAAGCAAGCAGGTGTGGCCATCCTCATATCGAATAAAATCGACTTCAAGACTAAGTTAATCCAAAGGGATAAGGAAGGACATTATATACTGTTAAAAGGAACCATTAAACAACAAGATATAACAATTATCAATATTTATGCACCAAATAACGGTGCTGCGAAATACATAAAACAAATTCTCCTCAAGTTCAAGAATCAAATAGATCACAACACAATAATTATGGGTGACTTCAACACACCTCTCTCACCATTGGACAGAACCTCCAAGCAAAAGTTGAATAAAGAAACTATAGAACTCAATACCACAATCAATAACCTAGACTTAACTGACATATATAGAATATACCAACCATCATCCAATGGATATACTTTTTTCTCAGCAGCACATGGATCCTTCTCAAAAATAGACCATATATTATGCCATAGGGCAACCCTCAATAAATATAAAGGGGTGGAGATTATACCATGCATTTTATCTGATCATAATGGATTGAAACTGGAAATTAATGATAAAAGAAGGAAGGGAAAATCCAATATCACATGGAAAATGAACAATATGTTACTGAATGATCAAGGGGTTACAGAAGACATAAAGGAGGAAATCAAAAAATTCTTAGAGATAAATGAAAATTCAGACACAACATATCGGAATCTATGGGACACAATGAAAGCAGTTTTAAGAGGGAAATTCATCGCCTGGAGGTCATTCCTCAAAAAAAGGAAAAACCAACAAATAAATGAGCTCACACTTCATCTCAAAGCCCTAGAAAAGGAAGAGCAAAACAATAGTAAATGCAGCAGAAAGCAAGAAATAATTAAAATCAGAGCTGAAATCAATGAAATTGAAACAAAAGAAACTATTGAAAAAATTAACAAAACTAAAAGTTGGTTCTTTGAAAAAATAAACAAGATTGACAGACCCTTAGCCATGCTAATGAAGAGAAGAAGAGAGAGAACTCAAATTACTAACATAAGGGATGAAAAAGGCAATATCACAACAGACGCCACAGAAATACAGAAGATAATTAGAAATTATTTTGAAAACCTATATTCCAATAAAATAGAAGATAGTGAAGACATCGATAAATTTCTTAAGACATATGACTTGCCCAGACTGAGTCAGGAGGACACACACGATTTGAACAGACCAATATCAATGGATGAAATTGAAGAAGTAATCAAAAGACTACCAACCAAGAAAAGCCCAGGACCGGATGGGTATACAGCGGAGTTTTACAAAACCTTTAAAGAAGAATTAATACCAATACTTTTCAAGTTATTTCAGGAAATAGAAAAAGAGGGAGTTCTTCCAAATTCATTCTATGAGGCCAACATCACATTGATTCCGAAACCAGACAAAGACACTTCAAAGAAAGAAAACCACAGACCAATATCTCTGATGAACCTAGATGCAAAAATCCTCAATAAAATTCTGGCGAATCGGATACAAAGACACATCAAAAAAATTGTGCACTATGATCAAGTAGGATTCATCCCTGGGATGCAGGGATGGTTCAATATACGGAAATCAATAAATGTTATTCACCATATCAATAGACTTAAAGATAAGAACCATATGATCATCTCGATAGACGCAGAAAAAGCATTCGACAAAGTACAGCATCCCTTTATGTTCAAAACATTAGAAAAACTAGGGATAACAGGAACTTACCTTGATATTGTGAAAGCTATCTACGCTAAGCCACAGGCTAACATCATTCTGAACGGAGAAAAATTAGAGGCATTCCCTCTAAAATCTGGAACAAGACAGGGATGCCCTTTATCACCACTTCTATTCAATATAGTTCTCGAAACACTGGCCAGAGCAATTAGACAAACGAAAGAAATTAAAGGCATAAAAATTGGAAAAGATGAACTTAAATTATCACTATTTGCAGATGACATGATTCTATACATAGAAGACCCAAAAGGGTCTACAAAAAAACTACTAGAACTAATAAATGAATTCGGCAAAGTAGCAGGTTATAAAATCAACACGCACAAATCAAAGGCATTTCTGTATATCAGTGACAAAACTTCTGAAATGGAAATGAGGAAAAACACTCCATTCACAATATCCTCAAAAAAAATAAAATACTTGGGAATCAACCTAACAAAAGAGGTGAAAGATTTATACAATGAAAACTACAGAACCCTAAAAAGAGAAGTAGAAGAAGATCTTAGAAGATGGAAAGATATACCCTGTTCATGGATAGGCAGAACTAACATCATCAAAATGGCAATATTACCAAAAGTCCTCTACAGGTTTAATGCAATGCCAATCAAAATCCCAATGGCATTGCTTGTAGAAATAGATAAAGCAATCATGAAATTCATATGGAGAAATAAAAGACCCAGAATAGCAAAAGCAATTCTGAGCAGGAAGTGTGAATCAGGTGGAATAGCAATACCAGATTTCAAACTATACTACAGAGCAATAGTAGCAAAAACAGCATGGTACTGGTACCAAAACAGGCGGGTGGACCAATGGTACAGAATAGAGGATACAGAGACTAATCCACAAAGTTACAACTATCTTATATTTGATAAAGGGGCTAAAAGCATGCAATGGAGGAAGGATAGCATCTTCAACAAATGGTGTTGGGAAAACTGGAAATCCATATGCAACAAAATGAAACTGAATCCCCTCCTCTCACCATGCACAAAAGTGAGCTCAAAATGGATCAAGGACCTAGATATCAAATCAGAGACTCTGCTTATGATAGAAGAAAAAGTTGGCTACGATCTACATATTGTGGGATCAGGCTCCAAATTCCTTAACAGGACGCCTATAGCACAAGAGTTAACAGCAAGAATCAACAAATGGGACTTAATTAAACTAAAAAGTTTTTTCACAGCAAGAGAAACAATAAGAGAAGTAAATCGGGAGCCTACATCATGGGAACAAATTTTTACTCCTCACACTTCAGACAGAGCCTTAATATCCAGAGTATACAAAGAACTCAAAAAATTAGACAATAAGACAACAAATACCCCAATCAACAAATGGGCCAAGGACCTGAACAGACACTTCTCAGAGGAGGACATACAATCAATCAACAAATACATGAAAAAATGCTCACCATCTCTAGCAGTCAGAGAAATGCAAATCAAAACTACCCTAAGATACCATCTCACGCCAGTAAGATTGGCAGCCATCAGGAAGTCAAACAATAACAAGTGCTGGAGAGGATGTGGGGAAAAGGGTACTCTTGTACATTGCTGGTGGGACTGCAAATTGGTTCAGCCAATTTGGAAAGCAGTATGGAGATTTCTCGGAAAGCTGGGAATGGAACCACCATTTGACCCAGTTATTGCCCTTCTTGGTCTATTCCCTGAAGACCTTAAGAGAGCGTACTACAGGGATACTGCCACATCGATGTTCATAGCAGCACAATTCACAATAGCTAGATTGTGGAACCAACCCAGATGCCCTTCAATGGATGAATGGATTAAAAAAATGTGGCAGTTATACACCATGGAGTATTACTCAGCTCTAAAAAATGACAAATTCATGGAATTTGCAGGGAAATGGATGGCATTAGAGCAGATTATGCTTAGTGAAGCCAGCCAATCCCTAAAAAACAAATACCAAATGTCTTCTTTGATATAATGAGAGCAACTAAGAATAGAGCAGGGAGAAAGAACAGGAAGAAAAGATTGATATTCAACAGAGACACGAGATGGGAGGGAAAGAGAGAGAAGGGGAATTGCATGGAAATGGAAAGAGACTCTCATTGTTAAAAAAAACTACATAAAAGAGGTTGTGAGGGGAATTGGAAGAAAAAACAAGGAGAGAAATGAATTACAGTAGATGGGATAGAGAGAGAATATGGGAGGGGAGGGGAGGGGGGATAGTAGAGGATAGGAAAGGTAGCAGAATACAACAGTTACTAATAGGGCATTATGTAAGAAGGTGAATGTGTAACTGATGTGATTCTGCAATCTGTATTTGGGGTAAAAATGGGAGTTCATAACTCACTTGAAACTAATGTCTAAAATATGATATGTCAAGAGCCGTGTAAGGTTTTGAACAACCAATAAAAAATAAATAAATAAATAAATAAATTTAAAAAAAGTGTATACACACACACACACACACACACACACACACACATATATATATATATATATATATATATATTCAAAACAGATGCTTATTTTTTTTCCAGAATATTTTTAATCCACAGTTGGTTGGATTCAAGCATTCTGAACCTGTGGACAAGGAGGCTGATAGTACTGGGTATTTTCCTACACATGCATACCTATGATCAAGTTTTGTGTAGAGATTAGGCACAGTGAGAAATTATCAACAAAAACTAATTATAAAATAGAACAGATATAAAAATTCACTTCAATAAAAGTAAAATTTATGAATTGGTTACTTCTGGAATTTTCCTTGTAGTGTCTTCAGTTGACCCTGGGTAAATGAGCCTCAGAGGGTGAAGCCCTGGAGGCAGTGGGCCTGCTGCAAACAGGTTGACCACATGCTCACCGTCTTAATTTATGCAGACTAAATATTTGACAAGTAGGTGACAGACGTTTCTGTGCATTTCAAACTAGACAGAATAGGAATGGGAAACATCAAAGTTTTAATTATGCAGTGAGCTGATCTGACCTCTGAATGGCACAGTACAACTCTAGACTATGTTTCAGAGTTCAAAAAGTTTTGACATATAATTCACATGATTCATCTTTTACCAATTTTCATTTATAA
Source organism: Urocitellus parryii (assembly GCF_045843805.1). NCBI lineage: Eukaryota > Metazoa > Chordata > Mammalia > Rodentia > Sciuridae > Urocitellus > Urocitellus parryii. The sequence continues at coordinate 68,351,742 of NC_135533.1, forward strand.
AAGTTAGATCTTTCAGTCTGCTTAGATTACCTTAAGAATGCACTGTATATAGCTGGAGGAATGTTCCCGAGGATACTTTAGCCACATTTTGTTAAAAACTACCAACCCCCTTGATTTTATGGGAGCGATAGTCTCAAGAGGTGGCCACCACCAGCACTGTTTGAGACTCAGCCTCACAAAGATTTTAATTTTAAACTTTAATTTAACTTGACTCAAAAATCTAGTGATTTTATTGACCTATCAATTTATGTTTTAGTCTGACCAATCCTAATATATTTGTATAAGAAATATTTTCAAATTTCATATCAATATTATTCTTTAATTCAGAAAATTGGTAATGGAACCACCATTTGACTCAGCTATCCCATTCCTTGGTTTATACCCAAAGGACTTAAAATCAGCATACTATAGTGACACAGCCATATCAGTGTTTTTAGCAGCTCCATTCACAATAGCTAGACTATGGAACCAACCTAGGTGGCCCTCAATAGATGAATGGATTAAAAATGGTATATATACTCAATGGAATATTACTCAGTGTTACAGAAGAGTAAAATTAAGGAATGTGCCAGTAAATGGTTGGAGTTGGAGAATATCGTGCTAAGGAAAATAAGCCAAACCCACAAAACCAAAGGTCAAATGTTTTCTCTAATAAGCAGATGCTAATTCACAATGGTAGGAGGGGTACTAGGGAAGAATAGCATTAACCTTAGATTATGTAGAGAGAAGTGAAGGGAGGGGAGGAGATGTGGGGATAGGAAAGATAGTAGAATAAAACAGACATTACTGTAAGTATATATGTGACTGCATGACCAATGTGATTCTGCAACATGTGCACTCAGAAAAATGAGAAATTATATCCCATCCATGCATAATATATCAAAGTACATAAATGTATTCTACTGTCATGTATAACTAATTAAAACATATAAAAATTAAAAAAAAAACCAACCTTTTAAATGCTCCATTAGATTGCCTATTGGTGTAAAACTGTAACTGACATTTCAAGTAATAAATCAGATTATAAAGACAGTGGTATAGAGTAAATCAGATTTAGGAACAATAGGAAAAAAATGCATTCCCTCTTTAAAGGAAATGGACAAAAAAATTAAATTAAAAGTAGAATTTGTGCATTTTTGTTGTTGTTACTGGCAGTAAGCAAAAATCATCATATAGACGAAATGAGAAGAGGTTTTGAAAAACTTTCCAACATTTGGATAAAGACTTTTTTTTTTTCTTTTCAAAGCTGGCAAGTCATTTTTGGTTCAAAATTATCTTTATATGCTGTAGTATTCTAGTTTCCTTTTGATACAGACATGAACTTACAAGCAGTCCCCTCACTTTTACATTTCCCCACAACTTCCTGAGTATTTGACATGCTCATTGAACTGAATTTGAGGTCCTTTTATAAGATTGGTTTGGAAAGAAAAAGGAATGAAGCACAACAGAAATGGCTTCAAATACAACTCTAATGTAATTTCCCTAATGTTCTGTCCTGTGTTTCCCATAATATTGGTTGGCCATGAGTCAGCCTAATGAGAATTTTGTCTCTATTTCTTAGTTGTCTATGTGACTACTGATTTTGTTGTTGTTGTTGTTGAGCCAAATGGAACTTTCTAGTATTAAAGAAAAAAAAGTATGGGGGGGGGATTCTAATGGGATTTAAGTTATGGCTTGAGAGGTCCTCCAGTGACACATAAGCCCTTACAGATTTCTCCATAGTAGTAAATGAGCAGAGTAGCCTAATCCTGGTCAATATCAAATGGCTTCAGGCGGCTCAAATACAGGATCCTCTAAATCAGTTTCCCCATTTAAGATGACAAAACTCTGGTCTCAGAGAAATCTGGAATACTATTAGTTCCAGGTCACTAACCATAATTAAGTCCCAATATGAAGCTGTCTACTTAAAGAAGTCATCTTTAATGTATCACAACTTGTATTAAGTAGACCATTATTTATAAATAAAGCAGTCAAATTATGAATTTAATAGCTTACCAGGTGACATTAGGGAAATTGCTTCTTTTCTGAGTACAAAATGGGGTTAATAATCCTGACCTATCTCTTAAGGTCTCTGGGGACAATTCCTGGAAGAATTGTCTAAGTGCTGTATAAATGTTACCAGTGTTATGAGAGCTTAGTTTCATTGTCATTGGAAGGCCACCATCATAACAAAGAATTCACAGGGTTAGCTAGAGGTGAATTAACAAAGTGAGGTCTATGCTAATACAAGTGCCCTATGACCTTGGATCACTGGGCTTGAAAAAGTGCACAGATTGGAATGTGAATGTAGTTTACATTTTCAGAGACAAGAGTTTTTGTTAATGTGTTTCCTATTCAGTCCCTTCACTTTGAAAATCATTACTCTGAAACAACCAATTTCCATTTCCACCTAGATCTTTTTTTTTTTTTTTTGGCATTATTCTCATTGTCATTCCCAGCATCATTTGCATTTCAGCATGACACTGGAGATATCCAAGGCCTTTCCTTCTGAATCAGCTATCCAGAATACCCAGAAACAGGCCTGTCAGTGGGAATGGACACCATATACACCACATTTCTTTCATTTTAAATTTTTTTTTTGTGTGCAATTTCCAGATTTCTGTTTCTCTTAGAGATAGTGAGTTCTCTTTTCTTCTTCAGTTTCCACAAATCATTCATTCAACCTCTGATGTACCAGGCACTGTCCTAGGTGCTGGGGATAACAGTGAATAAAACAGGCAGAAATCCTCTTTTCTCAAGCAGGTTATATTCCACTGAGTGAAAACAAATAGTAAGAAAAATAAATAAGTAAATAAACATAGTGTGGGGGTGGGAACAAAGTATGGTAAGAGGATTAGAGTGCATAGATGAAGAGGAGCTCAGGGAGAAGCCTCCTTGAAGGATGTGCTTTGAGTGGATGGGCTGCTGAGAAAGTGCTCTGCAGGCAGGGTGAGAAGTCCTGGCAAATGCAAAGATCCAGAGGCAGGAGTTCATTTTCCTGTTTGAGAACATCAAAAAGGCTTGAGGGGTTGAGAAGAGTAGGCAAGAAGGGAATAAAAGTCAGAAATGGCACAGGGTGGACATCAGATGACCTTGGACTGGTATATTGTTTCAAAGCCTCTGACTTTTACCCTGAATGAAATGGGAAATGCTTGAGGGGTTTCGAGCAGAGTGACAGGATCTGACTTCCCCTCTGAAGGGTGAAATAGGCTGTTTGAGAATAGGCTGAAGGGGGACCAGGTTGAGACAAAAAGAAAAGACAATTAGAAAGCAGAATTGTGCTTGATCCAGTGTGATGGCACATGGGTAGATATTTACAGCTTTCAATGATCAAACGCATCCTTTTTTTTCATCTAGCTGTATATATATATATGAATTACTTCAGCCCCTAAGGAAAAAAACTTTTTCTTTAAAGTCTTTCCTTTCCTCTCCCTCCCAGTCAATAACAATGCTTCTCTCAAATCATTTTAGAAAGGGTCAAAATATTCCAAATTTAGATGTAGTCAAATCAGCAAGTGAACTATTCTGTAAGAAAAAAAAAATTACTTGACAGGAATCTATTGAAGTTCTCAGTAAAGCAACCTGCCTCCCTTCAACAGGCTCAGCATCACAGTACAAAGAAGTGGATGCCTCCAGTTATGGTAGAGACAGGGCAGTAAGGAGGTGTAGAAGTCTGGGATGAGGCCAGCACCTTCCACTTGAGTTAAGTCCCAATACCAATGCACAAAACTTTCTTCTTCCTTCTTCTTCTTCCTCCCTCCTCCTTCCTCCCTCCTCCCTCCTCCCTCCTCCTCCTTCTCCTCCTTTTTTTTTAGTGGTACTTAGAATCAAACCCAGGGCCTTGCACATTTTTGAGGCAAATGATTAGTCTGTTTTTATGACCCTATTGCCCAAATAAGTAGTCCTTGACTTAACTCCTGTGTGTAAAATTTAATCCTGTATTTAGCTTTAGCCAAGGCCAGGATCTCAGACACCATAAGCCTGGCAAACCTTAGCCCTGAGGCCCTGATCACCTAAAGATAAGAGGAGCAGGTGGTCCCTTCTCCAAGTAGGAGGAGCTGTAGTCAGGCACAATTCCAGGTTTTCAGGAAGGTGGTGAAAAGGACTACTTCCCAAAGGGAAGATTCCAGAAATGCCCCTTGTGGAAAAGGGGGAAATATATCATTAGTCTTTCAACCAATGTATAAGGAAAAATTCTCAGCAACTTTCAGTACCATCAAAGAAGGATGAAAGTGTAACCAGAATTTCTGAGTTGCCACAGCATCTTCTCAAGCAGGTGAGAGCACTCTCACTCTTGATCTGGGGCTCAATTTTGCAGAATAACTAAGATGGGGAAATTTCTTATAAATGACCATTCTTAGTGCACTATCACTTTAAATAGATTCTCCTTCTCTTTTTTTCCATCTTCAGTGACTTATTAGGGAGGAAAAAAAAAACCTACCTCTTGACATTTAGAAAAAAGATTTTTCCCTGGAGCTGGGGATTCTAAGCTGTTACTTTAGTTCCTCTAAGATGCACTGCTTGCTCTCCCATCTTCTGCAGGGCTTTCCTTGTATGCCAAATTCTCTATAAGGACTTCTTTGGCTGCCCTATCAAAAGGGCAACATTCAACCCCCATCTCCTTTCCCTACTTAATTTTTCTTTCAACACTTACCAACATCTAAAATATTAAATATTTTATTGGTTTATATTGCTTCTTGTCTCATACACAGGACAAAGCTTTCATGAAAATCATGGTTTTGTTTATTTTGTTCATGCTATATCCCTAAGTGCCTAGAAAATGCCTTAACACAGATCATTAATAAATATTTGTTGAGTGAGTGAATCATCCCACAAAGTGATCACATTATAGTGTTAATTCAGAATGATATATTTAAAACATCAAGTTTAGCCAGTACTGCTTAGAAAGCATAGAAAGGAAGGATACGCAAAAGACTGATAACAGCATTTACCTTGGGGAAAAAGGACTTGAGAAGATATTTACATATAATTTTCATATCTTTATGTACTATTCAATATTTAAATCATTAGAAATGTTTAAATCATTAACCAGATGTCTGAGTGCCGTGAGTTATGGGCCATTTAATTTTTTATGATCTTCAATAGTAAAAAACTAATGTTAATTAAAGAAATTATATGTGTAAAATCTAAATACTCATATAATTGTACTTGCAAAATAAAAAACACACTTAAGTAGTCTACCTTTTTGTGTTAAAAAATAATATAACAGGATTAATAGAATTGGCTTGAATGGCATGTTACCAAAGACTACTGAAGTAAATGAGGATTTCCCACTAAACAGTATATTTTAAATACTAAGGAACAAACCAGGAGAGAGAATATTCCTACGAACTTACTAATACTAATGACACAGTAGCAAGTATTTCAGCTGAGACCAAAGCTTGAAAAAGCATTTCAGTTTTCATTCAACTTTCAGGTTAAGTATCATACAATATAGTATCCATAATGAGATTTCCTGAGAAAAATGGGAAGAAGTCATGAAAACACTCAGTGAAAAGTGGGTTGACAAAGTGGTGGAATTAAACTCAAAGAGCATAGTTATTTGAAGAATAAGAAAATTCAGAATGAAAAGGGAAGAAGTGGAGAATGAGATTGAACAGATTATACTATGTGCATGTATGAATATACCACAATGCATTCCAATTATATATATAATGATTATTCATCAGTTAAAAAAACAAATAAATATATTTTAAATAATAGGGAACAAACCAGGAGAAAAAAAAAATGGAATAGAGGAAGGGGATCCTGGGAAGGAAGGAGGGGAAAGAAGGGAGTGCCTCTGGGACTGCAATGGAGAAAACTATGTTATATTCCTTTATGAATGTGTCAAAATGAGCCATATTATTGTGTATAACTATAATGCACCAAAAATTTTAAAAATTAAAAAAAGAAAATTCATAATGAAAAGAAGGCAGACATGGCAAGTGAATATTACTCAGTAGCAGAAATAACTTTTATTCTCAATGTCATTCAAGCAAATATGAGACTGAGGCCATAAATATAATTAAAGGAGATATATAGATCTGATCATTTATTTTTCTGGAAATGAAATATAAACATCAAGTTTGGAAAGAGTGCCCTAGATCCTAATTTGTAACTTACAGTGGCCTGTGGACATGAGGCCCAGCAAATTTCTCAAAAGAAACCAAGGACAAGAGCAATCATCCCTGCATGGGTAGGTGCTTGAGGATTTCCCACTAAACAACAATACATTTTAGAAGAGAGCAAAGGAGGGAGCACAAACCTCATGCACCGCGTTTTCATCAACACTCGGTTATTTGGGAGTTCTTTCTCCTTTCTCTCTCACTCTCTTGATTTTCCACTTTCCAACCAAACAGGCTTTGATTTCATTTTTGATCAACCTAACACCAGCTGTTGCCAGAGCCTTTCTATTAAAAGGCTTAGTCCAAACAGTCTTATCATTAAAGCAAACACCAAGCACATGGAGCCAACACAGTGTCTTGGAAAGGGCACTGCTCTGAATGCCTGGGTGGGAATTCTCTCTGCCGTTCCTAGCTGTGTAATGCGGGACATGACACTCAGTTGTCTCTAAATTTTACTTTTCTCATCTTTCAAATGTGGCTGATAAGATTTGCTCTACCTGCAGAAGATGATTAAGTGAATCAAAGTAAATAGTGTAACCTACAAAGCACTATATACAAACATAACTAATTTTTACAGTTACATTCATGATAGTTTGTTACTGTTCATGAAAAATCTAATGATAAAAAAATGTCCTGGGAAAATAGCAATATCTTTTAATACACTTGCTTCATGTCCAGCTGCAATAGATGAGTATTTCCAGGAGTGTTTCTAAACATGTAAAACTTTGTGGTTTTTTTAAATTGATTTTATTATTGTTTTAAATACACAACAACAGTGGAATGCATTACAATCCTTATTACACATATAGAGCACATTTTTTCAGATCTCTGTATATAAAGTATGTTCATGTTAATTTATGCCATTATACATGCACTTTTTTGCATTACAATTCTTAATATACATATTTACCACAATTTTTCATATCTCTGTATATAAGGTGTGAAAACTTTGTTTTTAATGTACTAGTTTGGTTGCATAAGTATAATCATACCATGTTCCATTTCATAAGGTTCAAAAAACTGAGACATTAAAAATAATTTTACAGATAGTCTCTGAGGATATTTCATAAGCTGAAGCTAATAAATCAAATTATGGTATTTAAAAAAAAAAAAACGTGTCTCTACTTCAGCTTTTCTCATCCACTTAACCACTGAACTCTCTGGAATACAAAAAAATTCATACAGAAAACCTAAGGGAAACCCTTAAGTAAGTGTTAGTACAGACAGAATGTCAATGAGAATCTTTTAAATCAAAAAGGCACATGAGTAAAGTTTATGCTGTATATAATATTTATTTATTAATATTTTAATATAATACTTTATGTACATACTTCAGTTTTAAACAAATCGCACATAAAGTATTGTATTAAAATATTACTTAAACTATCAGTAATGCAGAAAATAAGGAAGAATAAGATCTGATTAGAAAACTGTTTTAAGGTACTATAAAAATAGTCCCTGACATTATTAAGAACAAATAACTACATAAAGAATGACCAAATACATTGAAATTACTTGTTAACAAACTCTGTTGGTGTACCCTAATAGAAAACATAAACTCACTAGCATTTCAGTTTTTTAAAATATGTTCACATTTTGCTACTAAAAATACTCAAATCAAATACAACTGTCATTACCCCATCTAAGTCTCTTTTAAGTGTTGAGCAAGCCATGTGAAAGATACTTATTTTTGAAATAAATTCCACTAAACGGATTAAATAAAACCCAAATCAATGAACAACAGAGAACCAAAGCTTCAGACAAGTCTTAATGGGTGTAATACTATTCTAATTTCGACTTCAGTTTTAAACAAATGGATATAAAGATACCCAAGAAGAGGAACAAAAATCAATCGGTCCCAGTAAACAAGGCTGTCAAACATCATTTCCCACTGTAAATAAACAAGCACAGATTACCTTGTAAACAAAGATATCTTAGCGCTTCCCATTCCTTCCAGTGGCAGGAGGAAGATCTTAAACAAAGTGCTCATCCCAGCACATTTCTGCAGATAAAAGCCCTGGCAATTGAGCCCTGCAGTGGCTGGACCATGTGCAGTAAAATGTTAAAGTCCTGATCTGACAGCCAATCCAAAGCTGCTCAGGCCTCCCAGGCCTCCCAGGGCGATCAGCCTGGCTTTGTGGCAATACAATAGGGTTAAACATTTTCTCCTATCCATTTAGAAGCAAGCAATATCTGTTTAGTGGCTCAAAATTATTCAGTAAAATACAGAATAGGTCATGCTCAGTAGTACTGTTTCAAGAAAAGTAACTGCCACATTTTCACCTTTGAGGGGAAAGGGTAAGAGTGCTACATAATTTCCTCCTCCTCCTCCTCCTCCTCCTCCTCTTCTTCTTCTTCTTTAACTTAAAACTAACTCAAAATAACATTCTGGAAGCCCTATATGGTTTTTTAAATAAAATTTCTTTACAGGACACAGTTCTTGACTGGCTTGTTTTATTGCAGTTACCAGAACTTAAATCACATATATACAAAGTCTATATCACACATGTGTATAACCTGCCATCCACAGTACTCATAATAGTCATTTTTTACTTTGTGCTTTCATGGTAGCCTAGAAACTTCATTTGCTTCAATTAATTCAATGTGATACCTTAGTAAAAATAAATGCTAGAATTATTCATTTCATTTCTTTTCCCTACCTATTTATTTTTCAATATTGTTCCTCTTTTGGGTGTGTCTAGGAAGCCCATTGTTATTGGTATTTACCTATCTAATCTGTAAGAACTTCAAAATGTTGGTATTTGTACACAAATAAAAATAATAAATGGTGAGCTGGTATTCTCATTAGAGTGTTAGATACATTAGGATTATATCTCATGTTAAGAAGATCTAAAGAAAGTAACAGAAGCTGTTCTAAAATGTATCATGTTTGGCAGGACCTCAATGCTGGAGTTGACACAAATCCTTAAGCCACCTGGTTTTGCTTGAATTTGTAGTATAACTTTTCAAGCTTTAGGGTTTTCTAGGAAAAAACTTTAGGATAAGAAAGTTTACAAGTCATTTACCAGCTACAATTCAAGTGTTCATTCATTGTCTTTTCAATTATCCTTATTTGCTTCCTAAAAACAAACCAAAGAATCTGTTCCACATCTATTTTACAGTGAAAATTATGAACAATAGATATATTTATCTTAAACTTTTTAAAAGTGTATCTTGAGACCTGCCTAAAATAATGCCTTTTTTTTTTTCACAAAAGCACAACATACTCTCCTTTAAAACATATTGTCAAAGGGATCAACAACAATCATAGCTAGAACACCTCTAATAAACCCTAACCAAGTAGAGAAATCAGAGAATCCTACTGGGTCCTCCCTCTGCACATCTGGCTCCTGGCCTAATACATCCTAATTAACTTTGACTTATGCTAATGAAAATTTGAAAAATAGAAAATAATTTTCTGATTTATTTTTTACTCTTTTTAAGAAATAAAACAAGCAGAAGGGGAAAGCCTTTAAAGTTATTGCTTCATGGGTGTGTAATTAGTGGTACCAGTTGATAAGAAAACAACAAAAAAAAAATCTGCTGGCCAGTTACTGATACAGCACATGCTTTTGACAAGAGAAAACAGAGAAAAGAGTATGATTTATAGTTATGACCCATTTGGGTATTTTCACTCCTTTGAAATGAAGAAAAATTTTTTTAAAATTCCATTGGAATATAGAATTTGCCCATATTTTTCAATTAATATGTTAACATAACATTTTATTTTCCAAGTTAGCTGTTCCCATATTTAAAAAAGGCTCACACACCAATCTGAAAGAGGGTGCATTTTAAAGGACAGTGCAAGGATTCCTTAAAATGGTGCTTTAAACTGTGACTGTGCACTGAGGGGTAAGGGCTGAATGGAGGAGAGAGGAGTTCGATTAAGCAGCTTGAGTGACCGAGCCTAATCTGAATTATTTCAGGACACTGCTTCACTACAGCCATGGACCCATTAAACGCTAAATGCTTCTGTAGGCCCATTTCTCGCTCTGGCTCCCACTGTGCCTGATCCTTTGCAAGAATGGTTACCCAGTGGGCTACTCAAAACATTTTCAGTAAATAAAGGTATGGGGTGTACCAGGCTCCTCAAAATCCATCATCAAATCTGTCATTTCATGATAAGAATGGGCAATGTCCTACCAAAACAGGACTATAAGGATTGTCATGCAGAAGGGGAACCTTTACACAAATTCTTTATCTTGCAATAAATTTTTATTAAGAAAGGTCAAAGTTGTGCTAGCTATTACTCCTTCCAAAAAAGCAGTTCTGCCCTCAAAAAATGTAATTTTGGATATCTCATTTTAAACTCATCAGGTTATTAATCCTTATAATCCTGTTAAACACATTCTCAAATAAGTCGTTCTGTTTTAGGGACCAGGAGAGGAAACTTATAGAACCAAAATGAACACACTCTGCTCTGTCTCCTATATTTTATCTCTCAGGTTGTCCAGACCTACCCACTTCCACTTTGTAACTGATCGTCTATATAATATGACTTGATACTGTTTTAACATAAGTGCATAATATTAGATGCTGTTTTATATATATACATTTCTTCATTGAAAACTAAACACATCTATCTAAATATTAAAATAAATAAATCAGAACAGTTCAATTTTTAAAATAAATCAGAACAGTTCAATTTTTAAAATAGTTTCTATCCCAATTTTAAAATTCAATATATTATAATGCCAAAGTAGAATACTCACCCTTAGTGCCTCAGTTTCCTCATCTGTAAAATATAGTGCTTTATTAAGCAAATTTTTATGAGGATTAATGAGTTAATAATCAGAAACTACCTAGAACAATGCCTGGCACACAGTAGGTATATGCTAGTGCATTTTGCTGTTGCTGTTTTACGGTACTGGGGAGTAATCCCAGGGCCTTCTTCATGCTAAGCAAGTGCTCTACCACTGAGCTACACCCACAGCCCTTTTTTATTTTTGATTTTGAGACAGGGTTTCACCCAACTGCCGAGGCTAGCCTGGAACTTGCAATCCTCCCACCTCAGTCTCCCAAGTAGCTAGAATTCCAGGTGTATACCACCACACCAAGACGAGGGTTTGTCTTAAATAAATAAAACACCATTCTGTGAATGAAACTATGAGCATATTATTCTTTCAAGCATTCTTCCAATATTTTACCTTCATGATTTTTATTTTTGTTACTGTTTAATAGGCTTTCTTATTTGTCCAAAGTTACATTCACTGCCAGTTCTCTACAATATTTTGTAGGCTCTCCTAGTGCAGAAATGATGAATGCTTACTTTTGAATTTCTTTACAAGATGTAAAATAGCATATCAGTTAGCTGGTTGAATGAGATAAAGTTTTACTAAATTAGCCAATAAACTCAGGCTTATGAATTAACCATGAATTTCTTTCCTCTGCCCTGAAAAGCTACACTAAACCCTGAAGCTCACAGGCATCAAAAGGTGTTTCTCAAAGCTGAAGATGTGCAGAGTGGAGACAAGTTAAATGCTATGTCATTTGGTGAAAGTGCCACAGGAGTCATCTGTTTCTGTAAATACAATATGAAGACCCTGCAACCCCACAGAAAATTATGGCACAGCAGACTGGCATTCTATAGCTTTTTCATAAATTACTAATAGGAAAAAATGCCAAAATTCTAGAAAGGCATTGTGCAGCTGAGTTGAGAGAAACTGGAAAAAAATGTTTCTGAGATAAACTAGTACATTTTAAACATTTCAAGAGAACATCAGAGATTGGGTTGCCTTCTGAATCTGTGTACCATCAAAATAGCAAAACTGAAATTTCCTGCATTGTGAAAACTCACAGACAGTTATCCCATATTTAACCTTCAGGTCTTTCTTTATCTTTCTCTCAATCACCATCCCCCTGCCATTCCTGACCCACCTTATTTAGAGTACATACAGACCACTGTTTTAAAAAGAGAATTCTGTTATTGGTACAATTAAGAATAATTCTTTAAAAAATTCCTGCAAATAAAAGTAATCAAAACACAGATGCCTTTAAAAAGAGAACTGATGAACTGACAGAATATCCCTGATATCCTTGTGTTACTTTATATAGAATTCCCTTATGGCTGCTCATGTTCATATGAAGCTATTATACAACATGAATCTTATTTAAAACAAATGTCTAATAGTATTTTATTTAACGACTTCTTAGTGAGATTATCTTTATGTACATATGAAAATTTATCAGACAATTCAAGAATGGAATAGTAACAATGTAACCATAAGTGAAATATGAAAGATTGTAACAAGAGGTGGAAGCAAGGAAAGGGGTAAAAAAAGAGAATAATAAGAATTAATAATAATAATAATAATAAGGAATAAGAAACATTAGGGATCAAAACACATGAAATTGCTGTTTTGTAGGTCAAAAAAGGTCAAATTTCAGCAATTTCATATGGTTCAACCTAACTATTTTTCTGAGACTGCTTGGCTCCAGGAACATGAAAATAATTTAACAGAAACACAGCTAGGGTTCCCATTGCAAATAATTCCATTTTCATTGTAAAACAAGGCTTATTACCATTTCCTGGATGTTTCGGTTGCTATAGCAATGACCTCTGAGACAGCCACACATTGCTGAAGTATGTTGGAGTGCCTATATGATTGTCCTACCTCTTTTTCATTATATATTTATACAAACACACACACACACACACACACACACACACATACACACACCTTTTCTGGATCCATTTCCCCTGAATATATCCTTGTATAAGAATATATGATATGACATGTAAATTCTTTCCTTTAGGTGACTTTACTTTGACATTTAAAACCTCATTTAAATAATGCAGAAGTCATTGATTCAAAAAATAAAATAAAGGTTTGAAATTTTTACTCTAACAAAACTCACCAGAATCACCCTAGCTGGAAGAGATCTTTTAAATTAGACATTTCAAATATTTTCTAAACTAAAATCTATCACCTTTTCTTAGAAATTCCTAGCAAGTTCTCTTTTATCATAGTTTTTACAATAATGTTTGTTGGACATATTAAAAACCAGGTGCCTGCAAAGACAGGTAAATGGATAAAGTTGGAGAATATCATGCTAAGTGAAGTAAGCCAATTCCAAAAAAACTAAAGTCCAAATGTTTTCTCTGATAAGTGGATGCTGATCCATAATGGAGGGTGAAGGGCATGAGAATAATGGAGGAACTTTGGATACAGCAAAGGGAGTGTGGGTAGTTGAGGGGGCATGGGAGTAGGAAAGATGGTGGAATGAGACAGACATCACTACCCTAGGCACAGGTATGACTGCACAAATGGTATGACTCTACATCATGTACAACCAGAGAAATGAAAAGTTGTGCTCCATCTGTGTATAATGAATCAAAATATATTCTACTGTCATGTATAACTAATTAGAACAACAACAACAAAACAAGTGCCTTTAGATTTTTCTTAACTATGCAAGTATTTAAGAGTTGGGAAAAAAAATTAAGAATCTGATGAAAGATATGCAATCTTAACCCAAGAAAATTCAGAAAGCCTTAAACACCTACTCTCATACAATAGGAGGTTTAAAACCCAGGCTAAGAGTTCCAAGAGATCAGTGAAAGTCTTTCAACCGATTTTACCCACTCTGCTCCAATTCAACCTACTCATGACTCATCTTTCTTTCCTATGCCACACTACAGGAAATAATAATATTCTTCATTGTCTCTCATTTTTATTTCATCAAGTTGTCCTTATGGTTCATGCATGTGTGGATGCAAGTGTTTGTGTGCACGTGTGTGTGTGTGTGTGTGTGTGTGTGTGTGATATAAGTAAAAGTTGTAATCCTGAGATTTTTCATTTTTGTATCCTACATTGTGTCATAAATATTTTTCATGTTGCTAATAGTATTCATAACTGTAACTTCAAGTGAATACACCACATTCCACTGAAATTCTGTACCACAATTTTTATCACCAGACACCAGGAATTCTTGACTATTTTTCCTTAAAATAGAAGCAGAAAGGTGTTTATGCCATCCCAAATTATTAAATGGTTGCATTGCTATTTCCAGGGAAACCAGAAGTACAAGCTTTCACCTTTACATTTTGCAGTACTGGAAGTTATCTGAAGGTATTTTGGCCAGTTCAATAGATGTAAGACGTACTAATCTTTCCAAACACCAAATCGCATCTATTACCCACACATGAAGCTATTTCAACTCCTATGGAGTAAATTCCTTAGTCTATTATTCCAAATCCTTTGCACTCCAACCTTTACCTGTGAATCCCAATTGATTTGCCATGAAACTTAAACTGTTCAGTGAAACAGGTCTCTGATCCTGGCCTCACCATGCCTACCCCGTTCCATCTCTATACAGCGTTTCCAGATGCCACTCTTGGAGCACACTCCTTACTTCTTTCCATTAGTTTAAATCTTTTCCCTCCACCAATACCAAGATCAAATCATTTGCACCCTGGATGATTTAACTGATTTCACCTAGTCATTAAGAATTACAACTCTTCCCTGAGACTTTATTATCTGGCATTTAACATTGCCTTACATGGATGGCCTTGCTTTATAATCTGGCTTTTAAAAAATGAAATTCTCTTTTCTTCCCAACTTGAATTGCAAACTTTTTCTGTAACTCTCGCCTCAAACTCTGCACATATTAGGTACTTATGAATTGTGAGGTCCATCATTAGTATCTATCAAGATACATGACTATCCTTTCCTGCATGATTCCACATATGAACTTGCATGTAATTAGAGAAAAGATATTCCTTACAGTCAAATAAAATCATCTCCACCTTATCACATAATGATTGGTATGGATAATTAGTTCTTGACTATGTGCCCTTCTTCCCATGTTGTCCCACCTTGTTTTTCTACACCATTTGTCTTTCCTTGAATAGTCTTTTATTTATTTCATCATTTCCAGCAATTCATCTATCATTATTTTTCTCTTTGCCCAGAACTGTTCTCTTTCTCAGTTATTCCATCATGTTTCCATTTACTTTCCAGCTCACATCTACATATTTATAGAGAGGCATGGTGGTAAAGACTTCTGAGATACTTCCCCACAAGTAGTTAAGAGTCCAGAGTTCAAATTCTGATTCTTATGAGTTTTTAACTTGACTTTTTGCCTCTTCAAAACTCATTTTCTTCATTTGTAAATGTTCATAGTAGTAGTAACCTACCTCATAGAGTCTCAAAGAAAAATCTTATAATACATGCAAAGCTGTTTCTCATTTATCAGTAAATGCTTAATAATGTTAACTTTTCATAATTGCCATATACCTCAACTTTCATATTTATACATTCTTCATTTAAAGTTTTGTCATTTCTCCCACTCTTATTTTCCTACTATTTAACACAAAAATTCTCACCACCTAATCTTTCTTTTCTTCATAATTAATTGAAAAAGAAAATGGAAAGCAAATATAATTAAAGAAATGCAATTTTATAAAATGTTTAATAGAAAAACAAAACTGAAAGCAATTTTATTTAGTCATTTTTCTTTCATCTAGGATTCTTCATCAGCTTTTTGCTTTTCAAATTCATTGTATTCTCTCTCTCTCTCCCTCTCTCTCTCTCTCTCTCTCTCTCTCTCTCTCTCTCTCTCTCTCTCTCTCACACACACACACACACACACATACACACACACACACACTTTTAAGCCTGCAATACTTATATAGTTCCTTGACTCCTTTTCTTTATAACCATGCCTCCTCAAATACAATGCATATTCTAGGTAGATTTTCTAAAACCCACTCTGTCAAAGCCAGTGATTTCAAAGTATTAAAATATCCAGAGAAGAAAAAAGGAAACAAAGAGGTGTTGTTTATCCATCTCTCAGAAATAAAAGGAAGGTCCTTCTAGATGGGAGATATAGGTGAAATAGGTTGAACAGAGGTGAGGGAGGACAGAACTGGCTTGAACAGGAAGGAGAAGTGCTCAAAGTTGGTCTTTGCTGTTTGTGATCTACCTGGAGGTGACAAGCATGAGCAGGTAGACCACAGTCCTGCCTGACTTGAGAAACACAACATGGAGTGCTTGTGCCTGTGAGTGATCCAGACATATTTAAAGGGGGGTGTTAGCTACCAGATATCCCCCTCCCCAATAGAATTCTTCAGATTATTTTTAAATAAAAATAAAACAGTATCTAGCAATCCAGAAATAATAAAATGGAATGCCTCTGATGTAAATAATATTTTATACAAGATGAAGAATAAAAAATGAAGAGAAATTGAGAATAGGGAAGATTCAACCATTTTGCCTTTGGATATGGTTATGTAGTAAGAGGTGGAATCCTTCTATAACTGTTTTAGGCATATTTACATCTAATAAATCATATTTAAATTAATTTAATCCTCATAAGAACACTATGATGTATTTCCAATTATTGCCATTTTATAGAAGGCTGTACTGAGCATCAGAGAAGTAACTTGCATAAAGTCACACTGGAATAAAACTGTGGAGCTGGAATTTGTTAATGTATAAACCTTAGTGTTAGGGTTGCTGAGCACCGTCTCAAAGCACAGATACCATCATATCAGAATCTATATTAAATTTTATGTTGACTATATCATAAATATCATAACTGTTAAAAAGCAATAAATGCTTCTGCCACTCACATATGTTTCTTCACACAATAAATAGGAGGTTCCCTATTTTTCTCCCTCATAACAAAGAAAACAGAAGAAAGTAGAAACTTCCCCTTCAGATTCTTCACCTGACTAGTTCATGTCTTATGAATCTGTTCCACCATCTCCTTTTTTAAAAGTGTTCACTGCAAAATGGGCTGAATGACTACCAAGTAAGAGAAGAGTAATTTTGGAAATGCTCAGAACTCTCAGATTCAACTATTTTGATCTTTCTTCTATTCTTTGGATGCACAGAGTGTCTGTCACTTATCTTGCACAGAAGACTCCAAAGATACGGTGACTTCTTTTGTCTTCTTTGAGCTAATTCCAGAGTAGTGAAGTGAAAAATAGTCTTCACTGGCTTTCAGATTTATTTTTTGCTTCCAGCTGAAGCACAGAAATCTTGTTATGTTAAAAACCAACTGCACAGCCTCTTTCCATATCTCAAATTACATTCCTGGGAGAGACCACAACTCACACTTAGCACAGATGCATGACTCAACATCTTTCTATTGGCAGTCCACTGTTTCCCTTTGCTTTTTAAATCGTTGTTACTCCTCTTTTATTTTCCACAAGCAACAGAAGGCACTACCAATGATGAGAATTGATAACAAGAAAAAAAGCACATTTTCAATGACCTATCCTTAAATCAAAATACTAATTCTGAAAATGCCCCTCTCCCATTCTATGTAATTTGAAATGACCTTACACACGAATGCAACTCCACAGACCTGTTTTTGTTCTGGTCTGTATGAATTGTTAGTGGTCCATGACCTTTGCTTCATTCAGATGATCTCTCTCTAGTTCAAGGTTTTGTTGACCTTATTTTCTATAGTTAATTACTCATATTTAAAAGGTTGTCTAATACCATCCAACTCATTTACATAACTGAGGCAGGCAAATCCACGACAGGACCTTAAGCTTCTTCTACCCGCCAAGTGTCCCTTCTCGGCTGTCTAATCCAATTTGATGCTTTTTGCGGTACAGCGTCTGTTATTCGATATGTTGGCAGCCATTCATATGTACCCAGAAGAATGGATGCAGCCTTTATTTACAAAAATATAATAATGAAATGCCCAAAAGTCTTTTAAAAGGACAAGCCAGAAAGATTTGCAGATTTAGGATCAGCTGTAGGAATCAACAGCTAAAATTATTTGCCTTCAAATGATACTTTATGTTGAAAATTTTCTTAAGAGAGAGAGAGAGAGAGAAAGAGAGAGAGAGAGAGAGAGAGAGAGAGAGAGAATTTTTTTAATATTTATTTTTTAGTTTTCGGAGGACACAACATCTTTTTTTAAAAAAGACTTATTTTTTAACATTTTTTTTTTTTTTTTTAAGCAGACACAACATCTTTGTTTGTATGTGGTGCTGAGGATCAAACCTGGGCCGCACACATGCCAGGCGAGTGCACTACCGCTTGAGCCACATTCCCAGCCCTGGACACAACATCTTTATTTTATTTTTATGTGGTGCTGAGGATCGAACCCAGTGCCCCGCGCATGCCAGGTGAGTGCGTTACCACTTGAGCCACATCCCCAGCCCTATGTTGAGTTTTTTTAATCCTTAAGTATTGATAACAAGTATATGAAAAGTTAAGTCTGATTTGCCTTCCACCCTTAGTGTTGCGCTGGCCAACACCCTTAGTGTTGGCTGTCCTTCCATAGAAATCTAAACATCTTCTAAAGGATTGTATATGAAGAAATCCATCTTAGTTCTGGGTAGATTCCCTAACTTAAGCTCTTCTCATCCTGATACACTTTAAAATTTTCTGGACACATTTGTTAAATTCAGGTGCAAAACTAATTTTCAGCTAAAATTGTCCATATCTCTTAAATAATTTCAATTAAGTAGTTACAAATGAATAACTATAGTTTAGTAGTTAATTTCTAAGTTAATTTAGAGACACGTTTAGACAAAATACTTAGATAAGATATAAAATTCTTGAAAGGATTTCCTAATATTATTAATAATAAAAATTATTGAATACTTTGTGTTTTACTGGAAAGTTGATTAACAAAAGCTGATATTTTCTTAAATTGTTGTTTGTTGCTATGAAAAGTCATAGCACACATTGCTCCCCTCAAGTGACTGAGGTTCTGGCAAATTAACAGTAAAATTCAAGCAACCATTCAGTGCAACCATTAGTAGCACTCTTGTGAAACTAACTAACATTTCTTTCCATTAAGTGCCAGTTTCCTAAATATTTAATACGACTGTTGGATATAATGAATGGCTGTTATGTGAACTGTACTATTTGGGGGTGGGGGGCTGTTGTGCATATGTAAAAATTTTTTAGTGAAAAAAGCCATAGAAATTATTTAGCTTACATTCTTCAAAGTACACAAAAAGACATTATAGAATTTAGGACATCACTCTTACTGTCTTTAATTATATGAAGTCAAGGATAGAGCAGAATGAGAAGCCAAAACGGAAGACTTGCTTCTCACTCTATTTGAATAACAGGATTAGATTCAATCCATGGGACTTTCAATTAAAAAAAATTAGCAGGACGTGATGGACAGGGGAGGATGATTATGGGCCCTTGATATTTTATAAAGAAAAAATTAACCAAAGAGAGAATGCAATGAGAAAACTGACCATTTTACTATTTATATTATACAGGTTGAGTATCCTTGATCTGAAATGCTTGGGACTAGAAGTGTCTCAAATTTTGGATTTTTTTTTTCAGATTTTGGATTATATGCACATACATGAGATATCTTGGGGATAGGACCCAAATCTAAAAATGAAATTTATTTATTTTTCATACACACCTTATATACAAAGGCTGAATGTAATTTTATAAGTGTGCCTATCTATCACAGGAGGTCAGGAGTGAAATCTTCCAATTATGGTACTACGTAGGACCTTAAAATGTTTGGATATTAAAGCATTTTGAATTCTGGATTTTTGGAAATGGGATGCTCTACCTGTATGTTGACATGAAAGAGGAGTGGAATGAGAGTATAAGGTCTAGATTCCAGATTCATCTATGAAACTCGTGAGCAATATGATACTGGGAGGTTACTCAATCTTTCTTTATCTCAGTGTCCTCAGTCAGTGACATGTTTGATTAGGTAATTACAAAGATTAAATCTGGCACAAAATTCTTAAAATCACATATAAAGAGTTTTGTCTCAAAATGAGGAAAATCTTCTTAAGTATTAAAGCTGTTAAAAAAATGACACACATCATTAGCAAATAGTGAGTTGTACATTTTAATTTGTATAAGAGAAAACATTCCCCGGTATTGGTCTAATTAGTCCCTAAATCTTGAATGCTGATCCATTTGGTCCTTTCTATGCACTACATGGGTTTCCCCAAAATTTATATGTTGAAACAATTTTCTCCAATGTGATGGTATTTGGAGATGAGGCCTTTGAGGGTGGAACCTTCATAATAGGACTAATGCCCTTAGAAGAAGAGACCTGAGAGAGATGTTCTCTCCAGTATGCAGCATGGAGGTGGTAATCTGCAAACTAGGAAGAGAGCGCTCACTAGGAATCCTAATACCAGCACCTTCATCTTGAAATTCCTAGCCCCCAGAACTGTAAGACATGAATTTATGTTGCTTAAGCCATCAGTCTATGGTATTTTGTTAGAGCAGCCCAAGAAAACTAAGGCAGTCTCAAAAGCTATGCTAAACTCTGAAAGTTGTACCAGTTATAAAACTAGAATAAGAGTATGTATTAGGTAGCCTGGGATTCAAAGACGGGGTGTAGATAAAAGCAGGCCATAACAATGATTGTGGGCTATAGGAGCCGCTGATGGACATTAAACACGAGTGATCCAATCTTTATTTAGAAAGGTGTCCCTGATAGCAGCGTGGAGAACAGGATAGATTTGAGAAGTTGCCAGGGAGACCAGCTGTGGTAAGTTCAGGTAAGAAATTATGCAGGCTTGAAGTAAGGCAGTGGGGGTAGAGAGACTGTGGGATTTGCTTAAGAGCAGTGTCAACACAACCTTAGAAGGAATGGAAGGAATTTACACCTATCAAGTCCAATCTCTGCATTTTACAGATGAAGAAACTAAGGGCTAGACAGATTAATCTACTTGCTTAAGAACCTAAATTTAACAAGTGGCAGAACTAAAATTAAGATTATTGGAATTTTGTTGTGCTCCTTTGTCATCCCAACACTTTTTTTTAAGTATTTAAAGTGTTTTTTCTGTGAAGGAGTTAAGTTATTCAGCATAAGTTTTCCTCATTATTAAACACATCTGTATAGACTAAATATTTTATCATCATGTATTAATTCCTATTTCTACTTATTCTGTGGTCAATTATCTGGTTAACTCCATTAGAGTGAGTTTTAATAATAATAATAATAATAATAATAATAAATACATGAACTTATTTTGAGACTTAAAACATTCTTTTCTTCCATTTCCAACTCAGTTGTAAATAGAGGATCAAAAGTACTGGGTTTGATATCCTCTCATACAGTGATAGTGTTCCTCTGGCCAGTACACCACATGATATTTAGGGAGATTTAGTGATAGAGACTAGAGCAAATATACAGACCAGTACTCTAATGTGGAGAGCTTGCTACCTAACCCAGGAACCAGTAACTACATGTAACAACTACACTCTTGAAGTGCCACTAGTTCACATTGAAATGTGCTGTGTAAGTACATATTTGTTGGATTTTTTATTTAGTAGGAAAGATTATTTCTCTACTCACATTCTCTCACATTCTTGTGAGATCTCATT
Source organism: Urocitellus parryii (assembly GCF_045843805.1). Lineage (NCBI taxonomy): Eukaryota > Metazoa > Chordata > Mammalia > Rodentia > Sciuridae > Urocitellus > Urocitellus parryii. The sequence goes on from NC_135533.1 coordinate 68,373,145, forward strand.
AATCATTTATTGTTCATTACATGTTGAAATAACATTTTAGATTTACTGAGATAAATAAAATTTTAAATTACCCCCCTCCTTTTTTAAATTTTTTAAAAAATTCAGCTATTAGAAAATTTAAACTAGTCTACATGCAGTTCATATTATATTTATATTGAAAAGTATTACTCTAAAAATTCACAATGTATTTTTGGGGAAGCAAAGTATTCATTTCATAAATAACATCATAACTATCAGGTAGGTAGTATAAGAAACTAAGGAGATGATTTCTATTGAGGCTAGTTAGGAATCCAGCCTCCAATACATCAAAGGTTGAGAAAATCTCAATAAAATAAAGTCCTGGCTTCTACCTGAAACTCTAGAATGAAAATCATCTCCTGAGGATTTGATCCAAAAGTAACTTCCAAGGACATATATTTCTCAACTAGTCTTCAATTCACAAATTATGAGCTGAAATAGTTTTTCCTCACTCAAAGGGATACAGAATATGCCTAATGAGGGGCTCCTTTAAATCAGAAACTTTTGCTGTAAGGGGATAGAGCCCAGTAAAAAGTTCTGAGCTGCTTCAAAAAATGTGAGGAATGTCCTGAGGCTGGGTAAACCAAGCGCTGTCCTTGGTGCTGAGACCTCTTCGGCTGAGCTGTTTCCTGTGCCTGTGATTTGAACCTTTCCACCTGCAACCTCTCCTAACTTTTTGCTGCCTGAATACCCACTTTGATACTCTGTGTATACCTCAATGACCACACTCACCAATCCTGCCTGGGTATTTTTGTACATGCATCTCTCCCATCAGATTGAGCTCCTTGAGGATGGGAACAGCATTCCATATGTATCTTCATACCACATGAAGAGTAGTTGGTATGAAGTATGCACTCAATGAATGAACAAATAAATGTCCAGCCAACACCTGCAACTTTGCTATATCATGACCTGTTATAGCCCCTGCTAGGCTTCACCAAGCATAAAGTAGGATTTGATAAGAAGATAGATTTGAAGTGCAATTTTTTTGTTGGCAGAAATGGTGTGGGGTGGGGGAGGAAGGAGAGAAAGAATGTATGTATAGGGAAATTACAGAAGAGGGGAGGAAAAAGGCAATGACCCAAAGAGGTACCCACAAATTATGCTCAGAGTGACAACCTCTGTTAGGCTGAGACTGAAGGCTGTGAAGAAGATACGGAAAATAAAACTTCTCTGGCAATAAAGAGAATGATTGTTATGCTTTGACTGGGAACAAGAACCTTAGATGTTTGTAGAGGGTTGAGGGGATAAAGGGGGTACTTTAGGGAATAGTTCATTGTGGGTGAAGAGAATCAAAGGCACAATAGTATTTAAAAATATATTTAAAAAGTGAATGAGGGAAGAAGGCTCCTTTGTTTCCTAGTATTGGGAGGAAATCCAGGACTACTCTACCACGAAGTTGCAATCTCAGCCCTTTTTATTTTATTTTGAGACAAGATCTCGCTAAGTTGCCCAGGTCAGCCTCAAGCTTGTGATCCTCCTGCCTCAGACTCCCATGTAGCTGGGATTACAGGCATGACCACTGCATCAGATAAAAAACTACTTCGGTCCATAGTTTGAGGCAGAGTTTGTAAAATTTAAAATTGGGGAAAAAAAGGTCTTTAGGGGCAGCCAAGAAATGTGTGAGCTAATAAAATAGGAGGAATATACTCTCTAAATAGGATTTGGAAGAGTTTGTTATATGATGGTCTATGGGCAGACTTAAGTCTCTACGTGCAGAAATCTAAGTATGACATACATTATTTTGCAGGAATTTCACAAATGGTCTGATGAGCACCTTGGCCTGCCAGGTTTTAGTTTGTGTATGTCAGGTTTTTGTTGCTGTGAAAAAATACCTGAGAAAAACAACTTTAAGAAGGAAAGATTTATTTTAGCTCACAGTTTCAAAGATTTCAGCCCATGGTCACTTGTCCCCACTGCTTTGAGCATGTGGTAAGGTAAAACATCAGGGTGGAAAGCATGTGTCATAGAGCACAGCTACTCACCCCAGGAAAGATGGGAAGCAGAAAGAGAGAGAGGAAGAGGCCAGAACCCCAATATGCCCGTGTTCAGTGACCTGACTTCCTCTATCTCCACTCCACCTCCTAAAGGTGCTGCCACTTCCCAGTAGTACCATCATCTGGATCCAAGCCTTCAACACATGAGACTCTGGGGACACTCCAGATTCAAACTATAATAAACTGGTTAACAATCTAGACTTATGATTGCTCTAAGCCTTTTGGCCCTTTTAACTTTTTGCATATTTATTTATTTATTTTTATGTGGTGCTGAGGTTTGAACCTATGGCCTTGCACGTGCTAGGTGAGTGCTCTACCACTGAGCCACAACCACAGCCCATTTTTTGCATATTTAATTCATTATCCTTGTTATTGTCTTTTAAATTTGTACTATTTTCACTAAACTTATTCTTAGTCAATGATCCCATCTACCTTTAGGTCTTATTTGCTCTCTCTATACAGTTGTCTCTTAGTATCTGTAGAGGATTGGTTCCAAGACCCTTAGAGATAAACCTAAGGACATTCAGGTCCTTTAAATAAGCCAGCACAGTATTTGCCTATAACCTATGCCCATTATCTTGTATACTTTAAATATAATTTCTAGATTACTTACAATATCCAATACAACATAAATGCTATGTAAATATTTGTTACATGTGTTGTTTAGAAAATTATGGGGGAAAGTCTACTTTTATTTTTTCAGTACAGATGTCACTTTATTTTTTTTCATAGTTTTGATTCATAGTTGGTTGAACTCATGGATATAGACTTTACTTACCTTTCTATTATTAATGGTTGCATACCACTTTTGCATGACAGGAAACACAGCCTCTTACCATAGGACATTTCCATTCCCATGATATTTCCAGTTCCCTGCTCTAAGCCACAGTAGTTTCTTATCTGGATTATTGCAACAGCCCCTTGATACATCTCCTTACTTATAATCTTATTTCCATATAGGAATCACGGTGATTTAAAAAAAAACAGATCATACATACTGTTCAAAACCCTCTATAAACTTCCCATCTTATTCAAAGAAAATCCAAATTCCTTGAAATGCCTATGAGGTTCTACATGATTGAACCCTTTGTCTATTTGACCAAAGGCTACCCCTATCATTTTTCCCATTGGTGATTATGCTTCACCCACAACAGCTGAAGCTTTAGTTGCCTGAAGCTATCATGTTCTCTCCTATCTCAGGGCCTGTACACTGGATGCTCCCTCCATAGAGATACTTCCTCGTTTATATGCCTCAGTCCTCAGCCTTCAGTTTTCTGTTCCAGGTCACTTTCTCGGGTGCTACCTTGCCCTCACTCCATCATACCCCCTGAAATGGCAGTCTTGCCCCCAACACCACACCCTTACTTTGCTTTACTTCCCTTGTGATATTTATTACAATTTCAAATTACTGTTCAATACCTTGCAATGTTCCTTGTAACAAATACTACTGGTGTTCCTCCAGTATACCCTAGGCACTCATTGCTTCTGACACACTGATGGCTTCCTACCACAAGTATCTGTGACTATGCCCATATGGAGTTACCCTGAAGTGCCAGGCTATAGGTGGGGAAGGCCTGAAGAACTGGGAGTTCACACATTAGCTGAGTTTATATCTCAGCCAGTGCAGATGGCAGAAGGTAGATAAACACTCCAGCTGCTCTAAGTAACACTTGGGTGGGGCAACACTGAGACACATTCACAATGACTTCAGGAAGATCAGAGCAGGACTTAGCTCCAATTGCCCACAATGGACACCTACTCATCATTTCACCCTAATTAGCTTTATCCCTTTCCTGTCTCACACACTCACTCCTCTGTTGGTTCCCACGCACAACTTCTAAACAAACTATTGCACTCAAATTTCAAAGTGTTGGGGCTGGGGCTGGGGCTCAGTGGCAGAGCGCTTGCCTAGCATGTGTGAGGCACTGGGTTTGATTCTTAGCACCATATATAAATAATAAATAAAATAAAGATCCATAAAAACTGAAAAAAAATATTTTAAAAGATTTCAGAGTGTTTGGGGGGCAGTGAGCCAACTTATCTTATTTTTATCTTTTCTTTCTTTTTTCTATCTCCTTTCCTTCCTTCCTTCCTCCTTTCCTTTTTTCCTTCCCCACTTCCTTCTTCCCTGCCCCCCTCCTTTCCTTCCTATCTTTATTCCACAATTTAATATTTTTAAAATTAGAATCACCTTCTAGCAGACAGCTTATCATAGTTTAGTTTGTAGCCTCTTTCTTTTCCTGGTGTTACAGAAGATAAATTACTTAATGATTGGGACTCCTGATAGGATATATGTGGCATGCAGAAGCTAGTCTGCTTTGTTCTTTGTTCTCCAGGGATACACTGTACATGAAACAGTGCATAGCATAGAATAGAGGCTTTATCAAAACACTTGGTCATAGTGTGGAATTGAGGGGATGGCTTTGTCTCCCTTCAAGAGCTACAACTTACTCCCCAGTAAAAAGGGACACTGAGGTCTCTTATAGAATATTTTCATCATTGGACAGTGAGGGGCCAAAAGGCAATATTGGTGGGTACAAGAAGCAACAGCAGTTGAATTGAGCACAGAATTCTGCATCAACTTTGGGATTTGTTTCACTTTATTTTTTGGCAGCTCAGAGGGAGGGGTGAATCCATAGAGATATGCAGGCCTTATTGCTAAAATGACAGACTCCAATAATTAAACATTTCTGAGATGAAAGGGTAATTGCAATTCAAGATTGTAGAGCAAGTCATACTAGCTAGCTACTTTTTTGTTTTTCAATAAGTTAGTGGAGGATATTTTTGGAACAAAAGAAAATATAAATTTAACGAAAGAAAATATTTGTCTTTTAGTATTTCCAGTGCAAACAATGCAGGCACTCATATGGACTATACAAACCCATTAGTCATTCACAGAGAGGCTACTAAAAGATGCTCTCACAGAGAGTGGAGACAGCTGTGCCATTGCCCCAAGAGCGCCTTAGGGCCTCAGGGATCCCTCTCAAAGCAAAGTGGAGATTAGAAGACCACTCACTCCCTGGCTGCGAAGTCATTAGAGCTTGAGAAGCACTAATAATAGAGCCACTGTTACATGGACTATTACTATTCTTTGTAAGAATGAGCTGTTCTTTAAGAATTTACCTGAGATTATTTATTTCTGAACAGGCGTCAAAAGCTTACAAATCTAGGCTGCCAAAAAGTCAAAGTTGTGAATTTGGCTAACTTTGGGCTAGAAGACATTTCATTCTATTGTCAAATCCCTAAAGTTCACCAGTCCATTAAAATAATGAGAATTGCAATGTTTCCCCTGAAATATTAAGAGCATCTTAATTACTTAATTTCTGGTGAGTGGCATACATACAAATTTCATGCATAATCTAATCAAAGAGCAATTGAACAGTGTTCTATGTTAAGGTCATAGAGAATTTCCTTCAAAGGAGACACTTGGTTGGCTGACATTGAAAGAACTGTTAATGAAAGTAAAAATGGAATATCAGATTTGCTTGGATGTCAAGTGGCTCTGCCTGTGATATACATCTTTCTAGTTACAGTCCTATGGAGGAGTTAGATTTTTCATGTGACATTTTTGGAGTTGTGGAAATATTTGCATGTATCTTATAATATTTTTACTGACAATAAAATATTGGTATGTTAATCTTTGTTAAACATAATGGTAGTTAATCTTTGTTAAACATCAACTTTGGTTCCTTCTTGGGAAAAAAAAAAGTTCCTTCCCTAAACATTCTGATTTCAGGCCATAGCAATAATTCAGTTGTTCAATCACAAAACTAGGCATAATCCTGAATTGCTTTCTTTCCCTAAACCATTTCTCTACAGCAGCTACAAACAGCTACACAATGTGATTGTAAAAGCCTCAACATTCACCCATATCTTAGCAAATGCCATTGATTACGTTTCCAAAATATGTCCCAAATCCATCCACTTCTCTCCAAGCCTGCTGTTACAAGCCATTACTATCTCTTGCCTTGAAAACTGTAACAACCTCCTAGCAGATTCCACAGTTTCTCCTTGGCCAGCCACAGTTGATTCTACATGGAGCGCTGGAGTGGTCTCTTTAACATATAAACCAGTTCATACTACTCTCATTCTGGAAACCTGTCACTGATTTACCATTTTCTTCTGTATGATTTTTCATCTTCCTCTCACTACTATACTGTGAACTTCATGAAAACAAGGACTTTTGTCTTATTTTCTGCTATATCCTCAGCTCTTAAGACACATGGCAGGTGTGTAACAATTATTTATTGAAAGATCGAATGGATGGATGAATAAACGAGTTTTTCACCATGTGCTAGGAACAGTGCAAAGCGCTTTACTTGCAATGTAGTTTTTCATCTCCAGCAACCACATGATGTAGGGATTAGTGTAATTATCTCCTTTGTACAGAGTCATGCTGGGTTCATACAGTAGTAAGTGGCAGGGTTGTACAAAACAGCAAGTATAAGCACTTCACATAACTCCATTTCTGATTTGTGATGTTGGATTGGTCATTTGATATATTTACATTTCAGTTTCCTTCCCAGAGGAAAAAGCACCATGTATTTGTGTTTCCCAAAGCCTTATATAAAACAGAGAATTCTTAAAATAGATAATTATCTATCCACAAGTTATTAAAGACAGGATTCAAGTCTAGCTCCCAACATATGAATGAAATACCCAACATAAAAATACATAAATATGTAAATGTATATATGTATGTATATATGTGTGTATGTGTTTGAAGAGGAATACACACACACACACACATATACATATAGACTTCCAAGAAGTATATAAATGCTTCAACAATAGAAAATATATTAAAGCAATTCAACATGCCAAAGGATAAAAAGAGAAAACTATAGGCTCATCTCATTAAGTATAGAAAATATTCAATAAGGTTCAATATTTGTTCAAGATAAAGTTTTCAGAAAACTAGAAATAGATGAAAAGCTCCTTAATCAATAAGAAAAATTCATCAAAAACTTATAGTAAGCATCCCAGCTTATGGTGACATTTTAAAAGTATTTTCTTTAAGATTGAGAACAGAAGGATGCTCCTTATTATCACTTACATGTGACAGAATACTAGAGATTCTAATTGAAAAGGTCAAGTGAGAAACAGAAATTAAAGTCAAAATCAGCAGTATTTACAGAAATATGATTAGCTACAAAGAAAACTTGAACATGTATAGACTTATTGACAAAATTCATTGAGGTTTTAGCAATATTGTTGGATATAAAAATATTTTTAAAAGCAGCCTCATTTTTATACATCAATAACAATCTATTGATTTAAAAATATAAGTTAAAGTAATGAAACACCATATACAAAATACCTAGGAATAAGTATAATAAAAGATGCACAAAACCATCATGTACAAAATTATAACAATTGAAGAGTTTTAAGGCTCATTGATAGAAAATCTTGTCATAAAGAAATGACTTCTCTCCAATTTAATCTATAAATTCAGGACAATTCCAGACAATGTAATTTGTCCATGAAAATTGATAAATTGATCCTAAATGCACATTGAACAAACACATAATGCAACTCTCAATGTGCAAATGATACAAATATAAAGAAAAGATTCGGAAGAACAGACACAAAATTGATAATTGTTATCTTTGGGAAGAGCATGTGTTCGAAGAGGATGAGGGAAACATTTATTTTTTAAAAAATAAGAAGAACATATTTACATATTACCTGAGTAATGGACTACAAAGAGAAAAAAAAATGATATATATTCCCTTTTCTCAAATGACTTGACATTTACATGTTACATGGCTATGGTCTAAAAATCTGTTTAGCCAGGAACTACAGAAAGATTAATTGTTATTTTAAAAAATGATCTTTTCAACCTTCGGACATACAGCTGTTATTGATCAAAGAGGAGCCAGAGGGATTGACTAGGGTGCTTTATAAACCCCATGCACAACACAGTGAATTGAAGCTCCTTAAAGGCTGAAGGTTCACAAGTCAGGAAAAGATAGGAACTCCTGCAGAGCACTCAGCTACAGGGCAGACAAACTATTTTGCTGACTCACCACTACAGCCAGAAAATAAGCTATGAACTGAATGTGTGTGTCTCCCAAATTTATATGCAGAAACCTTATCCCCATTGTGATTGTATTTGGAGATGGAGCCCTTAGGAGGTAATTAGGTCATGAGGTTGGAACCCTCACAATGGTGGATATAAGAATGGTGTCTGTATAAGAAAAGGCACAAGAGGGATGGAGTCCTTTCTTTCTGTTCTCTGCCATCTGAGCATACAACTAGAAGGCAGACACTGGAACCAGGAAGGCACCTTCACCAGACACCTAATCTGACGGCACCTTGATCTTGGACTTCCCAGCCTCCAGAATTGTAAGAAATAAAATATTTGGTGTTTAATCCAGTCAACCTAGAGTATTCTGTTAGAGCAACCAAAGTAAACAAGATATGATGGCAGGGAGACAAAAAAAGAAAGGGAGTCTTATTTGAGAGCTTTATTTTGCAAACAACATTGTAGGCATGAAATGTACAGGTTTGGTTTTTTGTTTGTTTGTTTTGTTTGTTTGTACTGAGGATTGAACCACTGAGCTACATCCCCAGGCCTTTTTATTTATTTGTTTGTTTGTTTGTTTATTTTTGAGACAGGGTCTTGCTATGTGGCCCAGGCTGGCCTTGAACTTGAGATACTCCTGACTCAGCCTCCTGAGTCACTGAGATAATAAACATGTGCTACCAGTTTGGCTGTTTTGTTTTTGTTTTTGGGTTTTTTTTTTTTTTTGCTTTTTTTTTTCAGATTTCCATTGTTCCTAATCACTTCAAAACATAATGGCATTAGAAAGTTCTATTTTGTTGAGTAAATATGATAAGAGACAGAAGGCCCTTGTTTTGGACTCAGCTCTTGCATTGGGCCCAATAACCCCAGTAGGTAATTGAATGGAGTTATCCTGACCAAAGGTCCACATCACCAAACAGTACCTAAGTTTTAACTGGCCTTCAGAGCAATCAAGAGAGATAATAACCAGGGCTTCCAAACCACCCAATTTTAAGTCATATGATAATGAAGTTCCCTTTGCTTTAAATCTCACCCAAAAAGTAATCTTAAATTAACTTGTTATTAACAGATGTTATCTTTGTATTTTCCCTGTCCCTATCTTAAAAGAAGAGTAATTACGAAAAGACCAATACACTTTTTGTTCTTTGTTTCAGTGTTTCTTTTCCACCTTCCATTCTGTGTCTATAGAATTAACTCCTTCTGCTCAGTCCATCAGAACCTCTTCTGCACCAGTCCATCACTTACTCTCCTTTGTGGGATAAAGTGTTCCTGATTCTAGAATCTCTCTCTCTCTCTCTCTCTCTCTCTCTCTCTCTCTCTCTCTCTCACACACACACACACACACACACACACACACACACACATACACACGCCAATCAATAAGATATTAGAATTTATTGCAGTTTTGTTTTTTGATCTTTCATCAAGTAGTATTATGGTTTAAATGGAAGGTCTCCTCCAAAACTCACATGTGAGACAATGAAAGAGGGTTTAGAGGTAAAACGATTAGGTTATGAGAACTTTAACCTAATCAGTGGATTAATCTGCTGATAAGGATTAACTGGGTGGTAACTGTAGGCAGGTAGGGTGTGGATGGAGAAGGTGGTTCACTGGGGGTGTGTCTTCAGGGTATATATTTTGTCCATGGTGTCTCTCTCTCTCTCTCTCTCTCTCTCTCTCTCTCTCTGTCATGTTTCCAGCTGTTTTCCTCTGCCACACATTCCCACAATGATGTTCTATATCACCTCAGGCCCAGGAAAATGGAGTTGGTTGTCTATAGAGTGAAATCTCTGATACCTGCGAGCCCCAAAATAAACTTATAACTTTTCCTCCTCAGAATCTTCCTTGTTAAGTCTTTTGTAACAGCAGTGAAAAAAAAGCTGACTAAAACAGGTGGAAACAACATTTTTAGCAACATTTTAGAAACTCTTCTCTCTTCAGTTAAGTACAGAAATTCCTGCTTATAATCTCCATGTTTGGGAAATAGGGATGTGGGAGGTTCAATCCTCTTTCCTCTCTCTCCTACCTTCAGGAAGTGAGTACCTCCTCTGTTGATTAAATCAGACCTAAGTATTCTGACCAAAACAGTTCTGAGATTTTTGAACAGAATATTCAATTTTACAGGGGGGAGGCTTTCCCCTCTTCCGGCTGAGGTGTTCTATTTAAGGAAGAAAGAATGAAGTTGGAATCTGCTAAGGCTGTGGAAGCCTCTAGCTAGTCTTAAAGAGCAGAGCATGGGGAAAGGCGGGGAAGCCCTATCTTTCATGTGAACTGGCTTGTCCTGAAAAGCTGTGAAATCTCAGAGACAATCTTATTAATAAAACTTCAACAAACCAGTACTGAACCCAAAGATTTTACCCACTACCCAACCTAAAGATTTTACCCACTACCTTGCTTCCTTCAAGAAAATGGTCTTCGGCTATAATTTCTTTTGAAGGCTTTAAAAGTTTCCTGCCACGGTCCCAAATTTTCTTTTGCAAAATGTTTTTCCTTAAAAAAAAAAAAAAACATGGGGGCAGAGGGAGATGTTGGCTTTAGTTTGGTAAGTTTAACGTGCAAGCTTTTCCAATGTCAAGCTTTTCCAATGTCTAGTCAGCATCACACATAGTGCCATGCCCCGGGATACATGGGGTGTTCCTAAAAGCTTGCCTCTCTTGAGCTGAGCCAGGCTTCCATGTTCCATGACTGCTTAACTGCTAGTGCTGGTCTGTTTCTGCTTCAGCTGATGCCCTGAACACCCTAAATTATTCCCTCCTGTAAAGGAGAGTTTGTTTACTCTATTAGCAAAGCAAACTGAGTACTGCCTCTGGGCACATCAATGTGCCAGTTGACTTTGTTGGGAATTCTGCCTGAGGACATCTGCCAGATGAGGACAACGCAAAACCCCCAACAGGAAGAGGGCTATAATAAGGAAATGACTGAAAATCTACAGAAAACCATTGAAAAATTATTACGAGATAAGTCATGTTTTTCAGATAAGCCTAGATATGTTTATAAGCTCAGCACTTGGCTGATAGCCACCAAAGTTATACTCATCTGTAAGCATATTTGGTCTAGTTCATTACACCTTTCATTCCAGCCTTATAAAGAAGGATTAGAATATACTAGAGGTTTTGAAAGATGCTGAGAATTTATCCCTCTCAATCTCTCTCTCTCTCTCTTACACACACACACACACACACACACACACACACACACACACAATGTGTCCAGCTAACCATCCATTTATTTAATAGATGCTTGTCCAGGTCCTGTGGGTGACAGAAATAAAGCAGCTATAATTATTTCCTTTAGTGGAACTTACAGGCTGAAGTGGGAATAGGATGTTCATGACTAGTGCCTGGTATGTTGTAAACATTCTGTAAACACAACAACATCGATAATTACAGTAAAACCCATGGAAAGTCAGGATTTCTATAAAAGAAACACAAAATTCTACCAGGACAGGTATTTGGAAAAGCGGATGCCTCCAATATGAAATGTGAATAAGGATCTTTTTGGACAAATGGTGGCTGGCAATGGAAGATGGGAAATCATTCCTCGGGAAAAGTGAGAACAAAGACCCAAAATTGGGAAAACACAGAGCTGTGTGAAAGAGAAAGAATTTCATTTTGCTGGAACTCAGGGAGAAAATGGGAAGCAAGACAAACTTGGAAAGGCATGTAGGTGTTTTCAAAGTCCATGAAGGTTAAGGAAGTTGAGCTGAGGTCAATGGCTAGCCACCAGATTTTTAATTTTATTTTTCACTTTTAAAAAAAATCGAGCTGGGGGCTGGAGATGTGGCTCAGCGGTAGCGCGCTCGCCTAGCATGCGTGCGGCCCGGGTTCGATCCTCAGCACCACATACCAACAAAGATGTTGTGTCCGCCGAGAACTAAAAAATAAATATTAAAAATTCTCTCTCTCTCTCTCTCTCTCTCTCTCTCTCTCTCTAAAAAAAAAAAAAAAAAAATCGAGCTATAATCCCACACAGAGAAATGCACAAATCTTCAGTGTCCAGTTTGCTGAGTTGTATCAAATGTCTACACCCAAGTAACCCTAACCAAAGTGTAGACATTTGCATCATCCCTCCTTTGTGTCACTCAAATCTCTTCCCCTTCCAACCTCCAGGGAAAACCAGTGTTCTAAATTTTATTCCCATAAATTAGTTTCCTCACTTCTTGAACTTTATAAAAATGGAATCACACAATATGTGCCATCTTATGTCTGGCTTCTTCTACTCGACATGTTTTTGAGCTTCATCCATCCTTTAAAATGTCTTATACAAGAAAATATATGATTATGGCTGTACTTTGAATGATTAATCTGTCCCTAAAATATAGAAGTTTCTGGAAATGTGAAAATAGCTTCAGCAATATGTTTTAGAAAAGTGAGATCTGTAGAAATGTACAAAGGGGTTGAATTCAAATGATTTGGGAGTAGGCACAGGACTAGGAAACTTGTCAAATAACCACAGAATGAGAGGATAAGGGAGAAAAAGCCAAAGATTAATATAATAATACCCTCCCCAGTTAAAATCCCTGCAAGGTTCTAAGTTTATTCAGCTGATACTTTCAATGGGATTATCAGTTCTGAAAAAGAGGCTCAAGTAAGTGCAAAGGAGTAAGTACTTGGAGGACAAGGTAGAAGGGTGAAAAAGAAAAGGACAAATTTCAAAGATTAAAATATTTCTAAGGCTAAAATTCTCAAGAAATTCAAGGGTCTCCAAATAGTCAGAACAATCTTGAAATAGCAGGACAAAATCCAAGGACTTATGTTCCTGGTTTCAAAACTCACTACAAAGCTGCTGTCACTTGGATAATATGATAGTGGTGTGCAGACAGACACACAGATCAATGAAACAAAATTGAAAGTCCAGAAATAATCCCTTTACATTTATGGTTAACTGATTTTCAACAAGGATGTCAGGACAATTCCAGGAGAAAAGAACAGACTTTCCAACAAATGGTGGTGGGAGAAGCAGTTATCTGTATTGCAGAATGAAATTAGACCACTATTGTCAAACCACCTACGAAAACGAACCGATCAGAGACAGGGCATGCCTGTAATTCCACTTACTCGGAAGTCTGAGACAGGAGGATCATAAGTTCAAGACTAGTCTCATCAACTTAGCAAGGCCCCAAGTAACGTAGTGAGACCCTGTTTCAAAATAAAAAAACAAATAAGGCTGGAGGTGTGTCTCAGTGTAAAAACACCCTGGGTTAAAGCCCCAGTATCAACAAACAAAGAAACAAAAAAAAGGATTAAAGACCTAAATGTAAAAGTTAAAACTATTAAATTACTAAGAAAAAAAAATGTACTAAGGAACATTCTTAGATATGACACAAAAGCACAAGTGACAAAAGAAAAATCAGGCAAACTGGGTTTCATCAAAGGACACTCATGTCCTAGTCTGTTTTCTGTTGCTATAACTGAATACCACAGTTTGAATAATTTATAAAAAAAATAGAGGTTAACCTAGCTCATAGTTCTTGGAGGATGAAAAATCCAAGACCACAGTGCTGGCATCTGGTGAGAGTCTTCTTGCGTCATAACATGGTGGAGAGTACCACATGGTGAGATAGCAAGTATATCAAAGACAGCTTGTTTTTATAACAAAGCCACTCCAATGATAAACTATTTTAATCCTTTAATGGGTTTATCCATTCATGATGGCAGATTCTTCATGACTCAATAACCTCCTAGAAGCCTTATTTCTCATATAACATTAACATGACTTTTAAGAATTAAGTTTTCAGCATATAAAATTTAGTAGATATATTCAAATCATAGCAAACCTGACTTCAGTTACCACTCAATTAATCCCATTAGGTGATTAATTCACTGATTGGGTTAAGATTCTCAAAACCCAATCATTTTTCAAACCTTCTTACACTGTCTCACACATGAGGGTTGGGAGACATCTCACATCCAGACCATAACAGACATCTTACAAAAAGAAGAAATCCAGATAAAAAAGAAACATCAAAAGAAGGTTTATGTCATTTGTTATTAGGAACTGAAAGTTAAAACTACAATAAGAGACCATATACTCCTATTATAATGGCTAAAATCCAAAGCACTGACAGTACCAAATGCTAGTGTATGGGTTGGCGGGGAGATGGTGGAATGAGATGGAAATTATTATTCCTATGTATGTGAATGATTGCACAAATAGTAAGACTCTACATCATGTACAACCAGAGAAATGAAAAGTTGTGCTCCATTTGTGTAAAAAAATGAAAAAAAATAAATTAAATTAAAAAATTGATGTTAAACTTGAATGTGACATTAATGATTCTCTCAGTAAAGCCATTATCCCCAAGTAGAAAATGTAGGTAGAAGGAAAAGTGGTGGGTTCTAGATTCCTTAGTTTTGTACCTGCCCTTCGGCTCAAGAAATTTAAAAAGAATATAAAATAGAAAAAGAAAGAAAGAAAGAAAAAGAAAAGAAAAAAGAAATGAGTGATCAGGCCAGGCATGATGGCACGTATCTATAATCCCAACAACTCTGGAGGATGAGACAAGAGGATTGCAGGTTCAAAGCCAGGCTCAGCAACTTAAGGAGACCCTGTCTCTAAATAAAATATTAAGTAAGATAAAGTATAATTAGATTATAATATGAAGTACAAGTCTTCTGTACAGGAAAATTTAAAGAATTTATGTAGATCCTCTAGCTTGAAGACATGGAATGTAATTCTCTGCTTCTCAGGTGTGAGGTTCTCATACTGGTGTCTGCAAAGTGCAGAGTAGGAAAGGGTGGGCAGAGCGTCTTCACAGTGAAGAAACCTGTGATCAGGTTTCTTAGCCAGTTGATCAGGGTTAACATCAACATGATAAGTCTTACTGACAGCATGTATTCTTTTTTTTTTTTAATATTTTTTAGTTGTCAATGGATCTTTTATTTTATTTATTTATTTATTTGTTTTTTGTTTGTTTATTTATTTATTTATGTGTGGTGCTGAGGATTGAAACCAGGGCCTCACACATGCCATGCAACCGCTCACAACTCCAGCCCTGACAGCATGTATTCTTAATATGTGATGAAGATGACACTATATTAGAGGACATTGGGTGTGGTGTTTATGGGAACTGTCAATCTTTCTTTGCAATGTTTCTGTAAATCTAAACGTATCCAAAAAAATACAATTTATCTTTAAAAGACAGAAAAAGGATTTGAATAGACCTTTCTCCAAAGAAGATATACAAACAGCAACAAGCACATGAAAACATGCTCAGGATCATTAGTGATTAGGGAAATGCAAATCAAAAGCACAGTGAGATACTACTTGACATCCAGTCGGCTGGCTAACATAAAGAAGATGACAACAGCAAGTGTTGGTGAAGATTTGGAGAAACTGGAATATTCACACATTGATGGTGGGACTGTAAAACAGCGAAGACATAATGAAAAATAGTGTGGCAGTTCCTCAAAATGTTAAACATAGAATTATCGTGTGACTCAGTAATTCCCCTTCTAGGCCCAAGAGAATTGAAAACCTATATCCACACAATAACTTGCCCACAGATGTTCATAGCAACCAACCCAGATCTCCATCCACCAATGAATGAATAAACAGAAATGTGGCCTATCCATACAATGGCATGTTATTTGGTCACGTCACAACATGGATAAAGCTTAAAATCATAGTAAATGAAAACACTGTCCAAAAAGCCATTCCATTCAATATGAAGTGTCCAAACTATGTAAATCCACAGAAACATGAAGTAGATTGCTATTTTCCAAAGTTAGGGGAAAGGGAAAATGGGGAGCTATGGCTAATGAGTAGATGATTCCTTTAGGGAATGATAAAAAAAATTACATAAATTTTTTTTAAATTTAAAAATTATGAGACCAGGTGCAGTAGTGCACACCTATAATCTCGTGGCTTGGGAGGCTGAAGCAGGAGGATCACGAGTTCAAAACCAGCCTCAGCAACTTTGCTAGGCCCTAAACAACTTAGCAAGACAGTGTATCTAAATAAAATATTTAAAAGGGTTGGACATGTGGTTCAGTGGTTAAGCATCCCTGGGTTCAATCCCCAGTGCCCTCCCCCTCCAAAAAATGCTATGAAATTAGATAATGGTGATGGTTGCACCACTTAACTGTGTACTTTCAAAAAGTGAAATGTATCACACATGAATTATATCTATATCTATATCTATATCGATATCGATATTGATATCGATATCGATATAGATATATAGAGAGAGATGCCAAAACCAGCCAGTTCCTAGCTTACCTTGAGCTATATGCAGTAATCATGTACCTAGATGTTCATGGTGCTGGGGAGTATAGTCTATGAAGAGATCACACTTATGTGCCTGACAATTTAGAATTTAAACTACATTATTTTATTTAATTCTCATGGTCACTCAAGCCAAGAAGTGTTATTGCCTGCATTTTAAACATAAGGAAATTGAAACAGAGTTGGATTTAAACCTAGGCTTTTCCAAAGCCAGCTCTAAACTATTACATTTCACTTTATCTCAACCTCTCAAATCTGCAATTTCTCACCAAAGTGTCCTATTTACCTAATACAACTGCCTTTACATTTTGACACTTTATTTTATTTTTAATTGATATGTGTAATGTGGTTTTGAAACATGTATACATTATGAAATGATCAAACAGGCTAACTAACACACCCAGAACCTCACATACTATTTCTTTATGGTGAGAACATTTTAAAATTTGAGATAATATAAAAATGTTTGTAGAATATTAATTATTAATTTATTCTTCCTCTTTGTATTCAGACAGATACATATTCAAGTTGAAAACCATTCAGCTAAATTAAACAAACAGCATAACCTTCTTGATTACACATACAAAATCCTGCATCTGGGAATACTAAATAGTAAGGCCATGAATAAAAAGGTGCTACAAAATTCATACTTGCTTCAATTTTAAATATCTTATTTTTCCTCAATTCTGAAACAATGAAATTTTCTTTGGGAAAAACATGCTTTCTTTTGTTACTTGTGAGACTTTTCTGATCCAGAATTATGCTTTTCATTGTTGGATATTTAAGTAACATATAAAGGTTTTAGACATTACTGTATTTGAATGTGTCCCCCATGGTGGACATGTTGAAAGTTAATTGCCAATGTGATAGTGTTGAAAGGTGGGCCTTTAAGAGGTGATTAAGACATAAGAGTGGAGCCTTCATGGATTGTATTAGGGCACTTATAAAAGGGTTTGAGAGTATGGGTTCATTCTCTCGAATCTCTTCTGTCATGTGAGGTCACAGTGTTCAAGATACCATGAAAGAAGAGAACAGCCCTCACCAGAATTGAATCTACTAATGTCTTGACCTTGGATTTCCTAGTCTACAGAACTGTGAGGAATAAATTTCTATTCTTTATGATTACCCAGTTTCAAGTATTTTGTTATAGCATCACAAACCAACTAAGACAGGCTTAGTGTATATTAGATTAATAATTTTGTCTCATTCTGTCATTACTTAAAGAAAATAAGTAGAGGTGTATTTAAAGGCAATTACATAAAAATTTCCTAACTCTGTCATTGAGCCTCTAATGTCAAAAGCTTGTGAAATTACATATTCTGAACATTTGTTTATTTTTTAAAGGTTATATAAGAATGTATACATTTCTTTAAAAGAGGCTACACTATAATACAGAGAGTAAAGACCACAATCAGATAACCAGAATTTAAACCTTTGTTCTAGTTTTGGTTTCCTCATGTGTAAAATGGACATTAGAACTTCTATTGCTTAGGGTTGTTACTGTGGATTAAAGAAAAAAATTTTCAAAGAACTCAGCAGTCTCTGCATATTCTAAATGGCCTACAAAAAGTCAATCGAAGGAAAACCCACCAAGATCTCGGATGTTGGTGCAAAAACTTGACTACTAAACTTTTAACATTGTGTTTTTGCCTCAATGGATTTGAAACTGAAATTTTGTACACACAGACATAAGGTTAGATTAATAACATTATTGGATATAGACAAATATATGTAGAGTAAGAAAATTAAAGTAGACCCCAGCAACTATGACAGTCCATAAGTAAGCTAAAGCTGAGGAAATCATGATGCCCACAAAAAACTAATGCAGAAAATGAAGACTGCCAAGAAATAACCAGAAAGAAGCATTATGTTTGGGTAAAACAAAAATGTAAAATGTAAACCAAGCAAAAGATTAGATTCCTAAGCAAACACAATGGCAATGTGCTACAAAATATCAATACTCTGGGGGGCAGGGCTGGGGTTGTGGCTCAGTGGTAGAGTGCTTCCTTAGCATGTATGAGGCACTGGATTCAATCCCCAGCACCACATAAACAAACTAAATAAACAAACAAACAAAAGATCTTTAAAAGTCTATCAACAACTAAAAAAATTTTAAAAAATCAAAACTCCCACTGTGGCTCCCAAAATATGGAAAATGAACATAACATTTTATGCAGTGGTGGACATGTAAGTATTTTACCTAAATATGTCACTTAACCCTCTCAGCAGCACTACAAAGTTGAGATCTTCATTTTACAGATAAGAAAACTAAGTGTATTAAATTCATTTGATTGTACCAAACCACATGTCACAAGGATCTTTCATCGTCTCCAATGGAAAACTGGGAAATCTTCAGATCAACCTGGAACAAAAGGATGACAATGCCACCATCCTAAATCAAAATTCATTATTTTTGTACTCTGGAGCAACTGTACTTGAGGATAACTGATAAGAGACTATTGAAGATTGGCAGCCACTATAAAGTCAAACAACAACAAGTGCTGGCGAGGATGTGGAGAAAAGGGTACACTTGTACATTGCTGGTGGGACTGCAAATTGGTGTGGCCAATTTGGAAAGCAGTTTGGAGATTCCTGGGAAAGCTGGGAATGGAACCACCATTTGACCCTGCTATTGCCCTTCTTGGACTATTCCCTGAAGACCTTAAAAGAGCATGCTACAGGGATACTGCCACATTGATGTTCATAGCAGCACAATTCACAATAGCTAGACTGTGGAACCAACCCAGATGCCCTTCAATAGATGAATGGATTAAAAATATGTGGCATTTATACACCATGGAATATTACGCAGCACTAAAAAATGACAAAACCATGGAATTTGCAGGGAAATGGATGGCACTAGAGCAGATTATGCTTAGTGAAGCTAGCCAATCCCTAAAAAACAAATACCAAATGTCTTCTTTGATATAATGAGAGCAACTATGAACAGAGTAGGGAGGAAGAGCAGGAAAAAAAAGATTAACTTTAAACAGAGACATGAGATGGGAGGTAAAGGGAGAGAAAAGGGAAATTGCATGGAAATGAAGGGAGACCCTCATTGCTATACAAAATTACATATAAGAGGTTGTGAGGGGAGTGGGAAAATAAACAAGGAGAGAAATGAATTACAGTAGATGGGGTAGAGAGAGAAGATGGGAGGGGAGGGGAGGGGAGGGGGGATAGTAGGGGATAGGAAAGGTAGCAGAATACAACAGTTACTAATTGGGCATTATGTAAAAATGTGGATGTGTAACCGATGTGATTCTGCAATCTGCATTTGGGATAAAAATTGGGATTTCATAACCCACTTCAATCTAATGAATGAAATATGATATGTCAAGAGCTATGTAATGTTGTGAACAACCAATAAAAAAAGAGACTATTGAAATGATTTTAAAGAGATATATAATATCGAAACTAATATGAAGGGTCCAAACTATATAAATCCACAGAACATAAATAATATTTACTCAATTCTTTTTTTATTTTTTTTATTATTAGTTGTTCAAAACATTACAAAGCTCTTGACATATCATATTTCATACATTTGATTCAAGCAGATTATGAACTCCCCTTTTTACCCTGTATACATATTGCAGATTCACATCGGTTCCACATCCACTTTTTTACATACTGCCATACTAGTGTCTGTTGTATTCACTCAATTCTGTGTCGGTTAGCCACCTTGATTAGAATGGGAAAAGGAAAGTGGTCTTCTCAACCAATTATGGGCATCAAAGTCACACAGACTGAAACATTGGAGATGTTCATCAAGAAAGGTTCCTGTTTGACTCAAGCAGATATTTTGACCACTAAATTCAAAAAACATTGGCCTTGAAATACCATCCTGCTAAACTAAAGGGTTTTTGTTTTTGTTTGGTTTGGTTTTGATTTTGTTTTTTTGTACTAGGGATTGAACCCAGGGGGGTCAACCACTGAGCCACATCCCTAGCCCCGTTTATGTTTTGAGACAGGGTCTCACTAACTTACTCAGGGCCTCACTAAGTTCCTGAGGTTGGCTTTGAACTTGTGACCTCCTGTCTCAGCCTCCCAAGTCGCTGGGATTATAGGCATTCACCATGCGCCCAGCTCAAGGTTTATGTTTTTAACACATAAAACTGAATAATCATACTAGATATGAAATACGCATTTTTCACTTTGAATGTATACTTGATTAAAGTTTGAAGAGTGTGGGCTGGGGTTGTGGCTCAGTGGTAGAGTGCTCACCTAGCACGTGCAAGGCCCTGGATTTGATCCTCAGCACCACATAAAAATAAATAAATAAAACAAGGTATTTTTTTTAAAAAGTTTAAAGAGTGCATTTGATTTATTATGTGGCAACTGAGGTTTTAAGGCTGATTAACTCAAATTAATAACCGAGATTCTATCTATAGGGCTCTTAAAGCAACCATTGAGTTTTGTTTTGTTTGAGAGAGAGAGAGAGAGAGAGAGAGAGAGAATCTTTTTTGTAGTTGGACACAACACAAAGTCTTTATCTTTATGTGGTGCTGAGAATTGAACCCAGGTTCTGCCCGTGCTAGGCGAGCGCTCTACCACTGAGCCACAATCCCAGCCCAACCATTAAGTTTTTTTTTTTTTTAAATAATTCATTGTTTGCTCAGTAATAGAGTTATCTAGCTGTACCATACACTGGAACTCTATAGAAGTTTGAGGAAGATATTTCACATGCAGAGTTTGGGGAATTTGCTGTAATTTTTCATATTTAACATTTTCCCAAAACAATTCTATCTCTAAATTCAATTTTCTTTTCTTCTGGAGCAAAAGGACATTTTTACCTTTACCCAACAGAGGTTCATGTGAAAGAAAGGTCACGTGTTGTGTTTGTACAAATGCAAAGTGTCATATACTCATTTATCCAAAATAGTTGGGAAAAGGGGCAATTTGATTAAAACACATAATTCCATTGCCGAAAGTAACCATATAAACTATACGTTCTGATTATCAAGGTCAAGGAATTACATTAATAAGACCCAACTAATAACATATAGTACAGTTTAATTATTTTCATGCTTAGGAGAGTAGTTCAGAATCTTCTCCTGCCTTCGTATCACTATTGTGTCTTTTAATCATCACTGCATAGGCTTATTTGTAATGCCTGGGATCCGAGTTTGAACCTTGCCAGGTTCAAATTCCAGATTTTTTTTTTTTTTGGCTTTTGAGAGAACTGCATGTACATAATGAGTTATCTTAGGCATGTGATCCAATTCTAAAAATAAAATTCCTTAATGATACACAGATATCTTATACATGTATCCCGAAAGTAATTACAATATTTTTAATAATTTCGTGCATTAACAAAGTCTCATGGTGTGGAATTTTCTACTTGTGGTACCATCTCAGTGCTAAAAAATGTTTGAATTCTGGAGCATTTTAGATTTCAGATTTTTTAATTAGGAATGCTCAACCTTCATATAGTTTCACAAAAACACATGATTTGAGCTCGGAGGCTGCCTCTCTTCCAGAGAGAGGGGGCTAACAGGATTGTTATTTTTATCTTGATCCTCGCCAGGTTTTTGATGTTCTGCCTAGCTCCTACTGAGGTATATTTAGCACCAGCACTTCCTGCAACAGCCTAGGCCATGTGGAATCATGCTTTCACACCCCTTCATGACTGCTGAATTCATAATCTAAGTCCCGAAACATGGTTTCTGAAAGACTGATCTCTACTTTTGGAAGTACGAGTAAAACATTGTTAAATGTGACTTGACTTATCAAATAAAGATTATCAGACCTTGTCAAAAGCCATCCTACTTGCTAAGTACACACATACACACACACACTCACACGCACTCACACACACACATACACATACACTTTCACATGCAATTTCTAAAATAAAGTAAAAAATATTCTTCATTCACAAAGGGAAAAATATTTTAAGGAATTAGATGAGCAGCATGTATTTTAAATGACCTTCTACAGAAGACACTTATGTGTATATTTGGTTTGTAACAACAGCAGCCCAATTAATGTGATCAGACATATATTTCACTCACATGTTGCTATGGAGTCCTTTCCTCCCTGAAAATTAAGTTTTTCCATCTGTTTGCATGACTTTGTATTCATTGTCATGCCGAGGCCAGCTGATCTAACAAACATACCACTGAACAGATTCCTCAAACCACACACACACAAAAAAAATTTTTAAGTGAGAAGTAGAGCAAATAGCATGAGAAGCTATATAACTCTGAAGGATTTATTCTCCAAAAAGCAAACTAACACTGATAAAACTGAGGGAACTTCACTCACAGATACACTCCCACACGGGTAACTCATCATATAAACTTCTCAACAGGACAATGAACATAAGCTGTTTAGGAAATTCTGTAGATCCCAGTACTGAGTTATATTATGATCAACTAAAAAAGGGGGATTTAACAGACAGCTTGGTAATGATTCAGGCTGATTTTTTATAAAGTACCAAAAAAAAAAAGTAAAACATATTAAGAATATTGAATGTATGCTATATATTGGCCCCTTTGTGAAATCATTAAAGATTCTTAAGTAAAAACAAAGACTATAATATAGACGATGAATAGAATTTTAGTCTTATTGTGTTTAACATATCACATATTTCTAGTCATTCATACTGGTAAGTCCCAGAATTTTCAAAGACTATAAACTTATTCCAATTAATTTCAATTTATCTCAGTAATTTAATACACATAGGATTGTAATTACTATTGAATTTATAAGCTTATTTGCCCTCAAACATAATATGAATAATTTAAAATAATAAGTAATTAATAAGGGCTAGGGTTGTAGTTCAGTGATAGAGCACTTACCTAGCACATGAGAGGTACTAGGTTCACTCCTAGCACCACATAAAATAAATAAATTCAATAAAGGCATGTGTCCATCCAGAATTAAAAAGAAATTTAAGAATAATATGTAATTAATAAATAATAATATATTTAATGTAATTTAATTATTTATATTAGCAAAGTTATAAATGTATCAAAATATTAAATATTGATAGTATTTTCTTCATATTTTAAAAAGTATTTTATAAAATATACTCCACTAAAATATTTGAAAGTACTTTCCTTTAAAACGTAATAAAATTTTTAAATTGATTTAGTTTAATTCTGTTCATGAAGAGAAATCAGCAGACAATCAGTTCATTACTTTTCTCTATTTCAAATATTTTTTGTTCCCAATTAGTTATTTGTTACTTGTTCACCCAAATTTGTAGGTTTGTTTTCTTCCCTGGATTGCAGATAATTTCACTTTCTGATAAGTTTTCCCTACCCTGGTAGACTTCATACTTCTCAGAATAAGAACATTCTTGTGTCTTATCATAAATGTCAGTTAAAACAGATTATCCATTTTTGAATACTCACATGTTAATTAAATTGCTTTCTTACAATTAAATATCAGTTTTCTGATTTCTTTTAACATATAAACTCATATTTTCCTTTTGAAGTCATTATGACTTAGGTATTTAGGAACAATTTTAAAAGAGGGTATAAACTTGACCATTAGTATAATTTAGATAAAATGCTATACGATAAATGAAATAACCAATCTTACTTGATAATTTTATATTAATGAAAACAAAGTGGTTTTTAGTATTTCTTAACAAACTACTAAAATGGAGCTATCTGAAAACATCTGGAAATACAGACTGGTAAGACTGGTGAGTTCTGGTAAAACTGTTGGCATATTTTCTGAAGTTGGTGATTTCTCAATATCTTACCATTATTTTTCTGATATAAAATGGTCTCACAATGCCCTAAACATATGATGTAACTGATATAAATAATTACTAGAAGGAATTCAATACAGTTCTATAATCCTGGGAATAATCCAACCTCAAGCCAGTGTTATATAAACCTCCTTGTTAAATCTGTTCTAGACAATGTACACTTGGAAAGGGTTTTTTGTTGTTGTTGTTGTTATTGTTGTTGTTGGTTTGTTAATTTTTGCTGTGATGGAGATTTAAAAAAGGCCTAGCACATGATAGCAAGCCCTGTACCACTGAACTACATCCCCAGCCCCTGGAGCGTATTTTTTTTTTTTTTTAATAAATCTCGCTTTCTATGTCAAGAGTCTCAGCTCCCTCAGAAATAAAATCAGAGAGTCAGGGAACAAAGGATGTTTTTAATGTATGGCTTAAAGACTCCTGCTACATTCTGGTCTCATTGTTAAAGTATCATTTCCAAAAAATAATAAACATAGATGACAAAGATGAATTATTTTGGTAAGTGATTAAATAAATCAAGAATGGTGCTGTTAAAATTTCCTAGGACAAGAAAATAGCAATTATCATGTTGTTTTGGAAATAGTAATAAAATCAGAACTTTTCCCAATAGCCAAACCTTAGTCCCTATGTGCTTGATGTTGTAATAAACATTTTCATGTGCTCTGAAGTAGCATTAAGAGCAGAGTAGGTAAAAATTCACCATTTGCTGTATCTATTTCTGTAATATATCTCCCACATTAAATATACAAATTACTGCTTCAAGGCTGTGGTTAATTTTAAGCCTAGCCACGATGGTTGCACACCCACATTCCCAGGCTTAAAATATCACATCTTTCATAACAACATCTTTACACCTTGCAGAACTCATATATGCAGAAATTATAGTAGTGACAGTTCTCCAACCAGGTTCTGCTTACATTTGCCACCAAAGAGTTGCTTGTTTTTATGCCCTGATGTATCCACCAAAATTGGATTTCTACCTTAAAAAACTGAGAAATCTGTTACAGATGATAGACTTGCATGAGATAGAATAAGAGAAATTACTTGCTGCTTCTAATAAAAATTAGTTTTTCAGATTAAAAATAAAAGTAAAACCAAAGGTAACTCAGATTCAATTCTTTTTACAGAGACTCCGAAGGTGTAATATAAATTATACGATGAAAACTGATTTTACCAGGCAGATGTTAGAGGCTAAGCCTATGGATCACAAAAACTCTTTAGTGTAACATTAAGAAGGCAATGAAGAAAGGGGAAATTGAACTAAAACTTTATTTCCTTGGACATTTCTTGGGAAAAGTGTGAACAGGTTTTTTTGCGGGTTTTGTTCTTCATTCTGCGACTATGTGGAATACGTCCACTAAGCAGGTGGGCAGGGTGGAAAGAGAAGGGTACTAAAAGGTCTTTGATTCTCCTTCCATTTTTCTCTTTTGTACTCAAGAGAACAGAATACTAGCATGAATAGTTAAAATTTCTGAACATCAGAGGAACCATGATAACTGGTAAATAAAATAATTTGACATCTTTAAAAATAATAAGAGTATGACTTATTTTCTCTCTCTCCTTCTCTCTCTCTCTTCCCTCTGTGTGTGTGTGTGTGGGGGGGTGTTTCTCTCTCTCTATCTCTTTCCTCAAACCCTCTTAACCTGGTGTCAGAAGGGGTAAACTGAGCCAGGACTTGCTGTGGGCTGATGGAGTTGACTAAGGACCCTGTGCCCTTTTGCTTTACATGGCGTGCAGGAATCATATTTTCAGGATCCTCTAGTGATAAACTGAAGCAAGAGGTCAAGGAAGGCCCTGGAACTGAGCCAATGTACTAGAACTTCTGCATTCGTTTATCTGCACAAGCTCAACTTTAAACCTCAAGAGTAGAAGTCTGCTCACCACATGACTTTGTTCCTTAGTCCTTGAGAATCTCATTGGCCAGGAGAAGGAGGTGCCAAGACTGAACTGATGATTTACTGTGTACAATCCTAAACCATTTAACAGCACTCCAGCCCATTATAACCAAGAAGAACAACAATTTTGCTCTTCCACAAAGTGGTCTATGTGACCAACAGGTATAAAGTGGCAGCCAATGGGCAGTGATGGTGCCAGAGCACACTAATGCCCAGCCTCAGGTTCTTAGGTACAAGGAAACGTGATGCTATAAAAGTGTTCTCAGATGTTTGGGGTAAGTAAGCATATTTTTGTAAGTTGAATTATTAATAACTATTTATTGAACATCCCTCGCCGGAAGGCATTAGAGTGTATACACAGCCAATAAGGACCACACCTTGTTCCAGATGCTTATACAGCGGGAGTCCAAGCTTCATTAACATAAGTAATAGCTACATAGATGATGTGTGATAAAAAATCGTGCACTCTCTCCAGAGAGAAAAAGAAAAGAGTGATTAATTCTAAAAGAAACAGCTTTTAGGCCACGAAAACAGCCCACATTAGCAAAAGCATTTAAAAATCATAGTTTGAATATGCTAACTGGTCTCGCTCTTTAAAAGACTTTGTTAATATTGCCCAAAGTGATATACAAATCCAATACAATCCTTGTTAAAATCCCAGTGGCATTTTTTATGGAAATAGAAAACAATAATTCTCTAGTTCTCATGGAATCACAAAAGACCAGGAACAGCCATATCAATCTTGAGAAAGAATAAAGCTGGAGGCATCCCACTTCCTGATTTTAAAATACATTACAAAGCTACAGTCATCAAAACAGCATGGTGCTGGCATAAAGACAGAAATATATACCAATGGAAAAGAATAGAAAACTCAGAAATAAATACATTCATATCTGGTCAGCTGATCTTTAACCAGGGTACAAAGAATATACAACAGGCCAAGAATATCCCTTCAATTAACTGTATTAAGAAATGTGCAGGAGGGTAATATTGGACCCTAAGGCCATACACAAAAATCACAGTGATGCTTGCCTGTTATCCTAGTGACTCAGGAGGCTGAGGCAGGAGAATACAAGTTAGAAGGCCAACCTCAGCAACTTAGCAAAGCCCTGTCTTAAAATAAAATACATAAATAAATTAAAAGGGCTGGTATAGCTCAGTAGTAAATCACCCCTTGGATTGAATCCTCAGTACCCACCCCCCACAATCAATTCAAAATATATTAAAGACTTTAAAGTAAGCCCTGAAACTGTAAAACTCCTAGAGGAAGACAGGGGAGAAATTAGTATGACATCAGTTCTGCAATGATTTCAAGGGTGAGTGTCTCCAGGGCTGTCCTGAGAGAGATGGTGTGTACCAAAAGCACAGGCAGTGAAAACAAAAGTAAGAAGGGGAGCTATGTAAAAAAATCTTCAGAACAAAAGGAAGTAATCAACAGAGTGAAAAGACAACCTATGGTATAGGGGGAAATATTCGCAAGCCACATGTCTGACAAAGGGTTAATTTTGAAAATATGTAAGCACTTCCTATAATTCAATAGGAAAACAACTAATAATCTGATTTTAAAATGGATTAAGGACTTGCACAGACATTTCTCAAAAAAAAAAACCCATACAGAGTCAATTGGTATATGAAAAATGTTCAATATCACTAGTCATCAGGGAAATGTGAGTCAAAACCACAATGGCATATCACCTCCCTCCAGTTAGAATGGCCATTATGAACACCACCACCACCAATAAAACAGTAAGTGTAGGCAAGGTTGTGAAGAAATTGGACCCTTTGCACATGGCTGGTGAAAATGCAAGATGCTGCAGCTGCTGTGGAAAATGGTATGGAGATTCCTCAAAAAAATTAAAAATGGAACTAGCATGTGACCCAGCAACTCAACTTCTGGGTATTTATCCAAAAAGATTCTAATATTTTTAAAGCAATATCAGCCTGCCTATGTTCAGTGGAGTACTATCCACAATAGACAAGATATGGAAAGAAACTCAGCATCCACTGACTGATTAATAGGTAAAGATAATGTGTTACAGGTTTCCCTTTATCTAAAATGCTTGGAGTGAAACATGTTTCAGACTTTTTTCAGTTGTTAAAATATTTATACAATACTTACATCATGAGATATTGTGAGGATGGCATTCAAGCCTAACTACAAAATTCATTTCTGTTTCATATAGACCTTAAGCACATAGCCTAAAGATAATTTTATACAATATTTTTAGTGCACTTGTGTTTTGACTTCAGCCTGTCACATAAGGTCAGGCATAAAATTTTACACTTGTAGCATCACGCTGGCACTCAAAAACTTTTGAATTTTGGAGCATTTTGGAATTTCAAATAGGAATCTCAACCTGTGTATACATAGAGTAGCATATTATTTAGCCCTTAAAAAGAAGGAAATCCTGCCATATGTAACTACCTGGAGGACATTATGCTAAAGGAAATAAACTAACCACAGAAAGACAAATATTTCATGATTTCATTTCTAGGAGGCATCTAAAATAACCAAATTCATAGAATCAAAGAGTGCAGTGGTAGTCACCAGAGGATAGAGAGAGAGGGGGATGAAGAGTTATTAATCAGTGGGCATAAAACCTTTCAGATCAATAACAAGTTCTAGAGATCGTTTTGACATTGTCCCTGTAATCAACAATATCATGTTATACATTTAAAAATTTGTTAAGAGGGTAGATCTCTTGTTAATTGCATCTGCTGACGCTAAATCATAGGCTCAGTATGGTGGAAAGTGAAAAGCCAAAATTCATTATGGCTGCCAGCTTGCTGGTGTTGTACCATAAATCCTGTGCTAGGCGGGCAAAGAAGACATTGAGTTCACAACTGCCATATCCTTAGGCACCACGGACTGCCTCAGACAATAACATGAAAGCAAGATTTGTGAACTATAAAGCTAGCAATTATTACTGGAATGCAAGTGGGTGGGCCACATGCCTCTGGACTTGAGGTGATTGATAACTTCCTAGGTTACTGTAGGGTGGGCTGTTTGATGATATTTATGTGGGAAATACCAAGGCTACCACATTGATCCTAAAGAGGAAAATGTGTTGGTTCAAATTTTAAGATAGTAATTATTTTTGTCCCAAAATTTAAAATGTCCTTACCATCAGTAAAGAGTATAAAAGGGCAGTGATGCCTGCAGGAAGAAATATAGCCAACACCCAGAGCAGAGAGAGAAACAGAATTGCTTCACACAGCAATTTCCAAGTAAAGTAGAAGGCAGTACTTTATAAGTGCATGTCAGAGAAAAGGAAAACCTCTTACTGACACAATCCAATATTCAGTACTTAAAGGCTATTCTTGAAAAGTATGTAGGTTAAGAACAAGAAGTCTCAGTGATTAGTAACTAGGGCTCTGCAGGTAGAAGAAAGCATCCTAGTGGAACAAGCCCAAGCAAAGCAGTAGACATTTCTCCAAGGAAGACATAAAATGGTCACAGGTATATGCAAAAATGCTCAATGTCAATTTTTTTAGAGAACCTAGTCCAAATGAAACTTCACACACATTTACTAAAAGTTGTCAACAGGCCTTGATGAGGAACAACCCATAGCTTACTAAAATCCAGCATCTATGCTCAGCCTACTGCAAATAGTTTGGCATAGTGTATCACTCCAATGACCAAATTGCCATTTCAAAAGATCCAAGCAAAGCACCTCAATATTTCATGTAATGACATTTGGACCAGAAGGTAGACACCACCTGAATGTTGTTATCAGTCTTCTGTCCTCAGAGCAAGCAACAAGTCATCTGAATTTATCATAGAATGCTTTGTTAATGAAGCTTGCTTTTATCTGAGTTTGTTCATATTAGAGTAGATATTAAACATGTATAAAGACAATAACTCCAATTACCAAGTGAATCTTTTTTCTTCTCTTTCTTCCTTTCTTTTATTATTATTATTATCATTTTTTTTTAATGAGACAAGTCTTGCTGTATTGCCCAGGCTGGTCTCGATCTCCTAGGCTCAAACAATCCTCTTATCCCAGGCTCCCAAGTAACTGGGACAACAGGCAAGTGCCATCACACCTAGCTTAAGTAACATTTCAATTTAACAAATATTTATTGAGTTATGTATAGAATGCTTTGCTAAACACTAAGGTTATAAAAATGAAACAAACCCCTTGCTTCAAATGCAAGATAAGCCCACAGCAACAAGATGCCATGTGGTGAAATAGGTGCCTTAACAGAAGTAGAAATCAGAGCACAGAGAGGGTGTGAATAAGCTCACAGTCAGCAATTACAAAGACCTCAAAGAAGGTGTCTGCAGTAATGAGTTTTCTGCTCAGCTGTATTCTTAGGCAGGAGAAATCTTCTTGCTTATTTCCATTTCTAAGAACAAAAACTGTGCAGCTTTAGATATAGAATATTTATTGAGAATCTGGGCATGAAGTGGTACAGATGTCAGGAATTAAACTTATTATCTATAACACAAAATATCAGAAAGCTAGAAGGCAGGGAATCTAGCCACACAGCCCAGACTGCTTATCTTGCTAATAAAGGACAGCCTGCTGTTTTAGTCAGCTTTTTTGCTGTTGCAACTAAAAGATCTGACTAGAACAATTTTAGGGGAAGAAAAGTTTATTTAGGGGCTCACAGTTTTAGAAATCTCAGTCAGCTGATAGCTGGCTCCATTCCTCTGGGCTCAAGGTAAGGCTGAACGCCATGGCAAAAGAGTGTGATGGAGGGAAGCAGCTCACATGATGATCAGAAAGCAGAGAGAGAGAGAGATCTCCACTTGCCAGATACAAAATATATATACCCCAAAGCCACGCCCCCAATGCCCACCTCCTCCAGCCACACCCAAACTGCCTTTAGTTACTACTCAATTAATCCCATAGTTGATTAGTTCACTGATTGGATTAAGGCTTTTATAATTCAATCATTTCTTCTCTGAACCTTCTTGCATTGTCTCACATTGTCTCACCTCAAATCCAAATCATAACACCTGTCTTCAGTCCTATGTTGATCTGATATATAGCCAAAGCAAGAAGGAAAAATTAACTCAATAAAAATCATTAGGCTGAACAGATTCTTTATTCCACTGCCTTCCAAGCAAATTTTCCTATTGATTTTGGTATATACAAACATGTAATGTTTAAAGAAAAATCATCTTCATAATGTTTTGCATAGGAAATAGTATGAACTGAAATCAGTAAAGGGTAAAAGAAATAAGAGGAAGAGAATACACACTTAAAATTACTAACAGAGACATTTAGAGAATGATAGATGGCAGAATAGATGGCTAGTCTGATTTGATATTAAGCTGCGTTTGCTATTATTTGGAATATTTGATATTAAGCCTAAAGCATTCCAGTGTACACAGTTAACCTGAGGTGGACATCTGTCACTATAAAAACCATACTGTGCTTCCAAGCACACAACAAATTTCTTTCTGGAAGTTACTTTGACTTTGGATATAATCTGAAAGTGCCTGGAATCCAGTTTTCTGACTTTTCATTGCAAGGGGCAGCCATGTGATGACTCCAGCCTGATCAAGAAAATACCTGTCTGAGACTCAACTCCTAAGCACAATGCCTAAAAGACTTGAAAGGCTAGGGTTTGATTTGATCCCTGTCTCCCTGACCAGATTGGTCCTGCTGCAAGCAAATACCTGTTGTCCCAGCTTCTGGCTTACTGATTCCTTCCCATGTTCAAGTTGGTCCCATAGTCATCCTGTAAATTCTGTGTTCTCCTTGTGGACTCCCAATACATTTCATTTTCTTCAAGTTGGGAAAAGCTGGTTTTGTTATGTGCAGAAGGAGTGTGGGCTGATACCTTAGACAGGTGAGTATAAAGAGCTATAGCTGCAGAGGTGGGATACCTGCTCTCCCGTCACTTAGAAAACTCTGACAGCTCAATCTACCAAGGAGTATTGTAAACCATGATAGGATTACCTGCCTTATTCCCCTTTCCTGTCTCTCTCCCAGTTAAGGCCTAGTTGAAGATAAATATTAGGCCAGATCAGTATTGGGAAATGGAGGAAAAGATCATCCTAACATTTCTCTGTATCATTTTAAACACTAGCAAAACCCAACAATTACAGAAGAGCTGCTTTTGAGCAACTCTTTCCGAAAAGATGGGCTACAGTATCTCACCAGTGAAAGTTTGTGGACTTTCTCACTTGCACTGTAAGTGACACTAAAAACATATCATCAATACAGCATAATTGATAGAAAATGAATAGAACATATCTGCATATTGTATTCTCAAAACAAAATTTATGCATTGGGATATTTGTAGTCAAAAGACAGAAAGAAAGAGAGAGAGAGGGGAAGGAAGGAAGGAAGGAAGGAAGGAAGGAAGGAAGGAAGGAAGGAAGGAAGGAAGGAAGGAAGGACGAACATTTAGCAAACAAAATAAATTCCAGAGAGCTGTAGCACATTTACACTTGGGAACCTGGTTTACAGCCTAGTGGATAGAAAAATGAAAAGAATAACCTCACTATAAATATTCTCAATGAGAACACTGAATTTCCATTGGGAAATTATTAAATGAGGGTGGATGATTCCAGTTAAGAACCGGAAAGACCAAATTAAGAAAATGGAGACAAGATTTTAGAAAGTAAAGCAATCTGGGAGTCTCATAAAGTCATCATTGCCTTACCCCTGTTCCTAGTGACTTAGTAAGTTGAACAGGCTCTTGGATGGGTGGAACACTAATGCACTTCAATCTACCCCCAAGGCTAACATGCCCTCATCTCTAATTATTTACCAATATCAGACCAATACTGTTTCCAGTGTTGTTTAAAATTGCATATTTATAGTTTTTGAGTGCTCAGAATTTCCCTTTCCAGCAATAGACTACATATTCTGAAACCCAACTAGACACCTAAACATTCTAGGTGAACTATGAAAATGTTTATAAAAACAGAGCTATAAGTTATTAAAAAGGGAACTGTCTGAGAATAATAGTAAATGGAAAACAATAATCCAAAAATGTTGAGCCAGAAATGGAATCAATAGTTATGTTGGTGGGGGGGGGGGGACTGGGGTTGTGGCTCAATGGTAGAGCACTTGCCTAGCATGTGTGAGGCACTGGATTCAATTCTCAGCTCTGCATATAAATAAGTGAATAAAATAAAGGTTTATTAACATCTAAAAATATTTTTAAAAATAGTTATGGTCAAGTGTGTATGAATGCATGCGTGTGTGTTGTGTGTTTCAGTGCTAGTTTTGGTTTTAAAAGCCTCTGGGAACTGTGGGGTGGGGAAGAGGCCTCAGAAGAAAAGGTCTTAGGGGGTATATCAAGTGAGACATCAGAAGGCACTTGACAGACATAGGGGCAATGGCATGAACCCTGGATCTCCGAAGTCTATGGGTTAAATAGAAAGAAAGCTTGCCCTACAAAGCAACAGCAAAGAAACTGTCCCTCTTGAAGTGATATTGAATAAAAGATAGTCTCCTTGACAATCTGTAATCTGAAGTTATGTCCCCCCTTTGGGTTTCAGGTCAATTTGTACTCTCTGCATGACCCCTTCTCTCTCTGTCCACCTCCCTCCACATATTCAAAGCCAACAAATTAATTTAAAGCAGTACCTTAGAAACAAACCTAAGCCCTCTACAGAGAGATGTACCTTCCAACCAAACCTTCCTACAGATAATGTCCCAACAACATTATTCCAAAAATTCACTGAATATTCTGCAATTTTAAATTATATAAGAAAGCAAGACATCATGTGAGAGTCAGCAGAACAGCTGCTCAAACCTGCCCAGAATTTATACATTGGTATCACTAGGATTAATATATATATATATTTAACCATATATATATATATAACCATATATATATATATATATATATATATATATATATATTTATTTATTTAAACAGATTACCAAGGAAACCGAATACATATGGCAAGAACATGTGACTATGAAAATGGAACCAGATTTATAAAGAACCAAGCAAAACTTCTTGAAAACAAAACTATGATTCAGATGAAAAAAGTTATTGGACA
This sequence comes from Urocitellus parryii, assembly GCF_045843805.1. Taxonomy (NCBI): domain Eukaryota; kingdom Metazoa; phylum Chordata; class Mammalia; order Rodentia; family Sciuridae; genus Urocitellus; species Urocitellus parryii. The sequence goes on from NC_135533.1 coordinate 68,407,013, forward strand.
TGTCAACTAGCTAATAAGACACAGGTAAAAATAGCATATCAGGGAACTAGAACCTGAAGTGGGGGAACCAGACTGCAAGGAAGAGAGACCCCCAAAAAGTAAAACATGTTTTAAAAATACAAATAAAAGGTCACCTCAAGGATTAAGGATAAAAATAAAGGACTAACACCTATAATAGGAACCTCAGAAAGATATGATCATGAGGATGAGGGAGAAACAACATGAGAAGAAATAATGCCTAAGAGCTTTTCATAATGGATGAAATACACAAATTCTCAGATTTAGGAAGCAGAAAAAATAACAATCAGTATTATACACACACACACACACACACATAATTAATGGCCCAAGTTTTTCTAGAATTGATAAAAGACATGAATTCATTGATACAGGAAAATATAGAATATGCCAAGAAAGATGTATAAAAAGAAATACACACCTAGACATATTAAAATAAAACTACAGACCTGTGAGGACAAGAGAATATCTCAAAGCAATAAAAAAAAAAACACCTCTCTACACAGAGAAGCAGTTAAACTGATTACAGACTTTTCATCTCATACATTTCTGAACACCAATACAACCATTCACCATTATCTAGTAAAGTTGAATCCATACACACACTACTACTCAGCAATCAGAATTCTTTAAAAAAGGAAAAGACAGCCACCACAAACTGTGACATGTACACCAAGAGACAGGTACAAGAATGTCAACAGCAGCATTCCTTGTAATCACCTCAATCCGAAAACAACCCAAAGGGATAAAGAATTGTGATTTATTCATAAGATGGAATGTTATCAGCATTGAAAAATCACCTTGAATAATTCTCACAAACATAATGTTAAGTAAAAGTTACCATGACATTAATCATATGAAGTTCAAAAATATGTAAAGTTAAATGATGATGTAGGAAGAATTGGAGGAGGGGAAGGGGGTATGATCAAAGAATAAAACACAAGCAAAAAGAATAATGTTGTAGTTCCTATATTGGTTGTGTTTGTTTTTATTCTTTTTCAAAAATACAAAAATATTTTGTTGATGGACATAATACCTTTATTTTATTTACTTATATGTGGTGCTGAGAATTGTACCCATTGCCTCACACATGCTAGGCAAGTGCTCTATCACTGAGCTACAACCCCAGCCCTTGTTTTTATTCTTTTTACTTTACATATATGTTATTTTGATTTTTTAAAATGAACTTACACATTACTATTTAATTCTAACAATAAACCTATGCATGATACTATTTTATCCCATTTTGTATATGGGAAACTGAGGCACAGAAAGATTAAGTAAATTGCCCAAATTTCCAGGCTAGCAAATAGCAGAATCAAGACCAGAATCTATGCAATCTGTCTCTATAACAATCTGTCTCTTGACTATAGTGTTATTCTCTTTTGTGCATATATAATATTCTATTGTAAAAGAAAAAAATTGAAAAAGAGAAAATTCTTTTGTGTTTACACTCCAGGAACTGATGTCATCAAACTTTTGCAAAAAAAGATAAATACGTGTGTTAGTGTAATGGGAAATTAACATCAAAAAGCTAATAATCATTTTGCCCATGTTATTTTTAATCTCATCACATTTTTCTTCATTTTCCAAATTGTTTTCAATGAACATGTATTACTTTAATACCTGGAGGAAAATCAAACTATTTAAAAATACTCTTGTCTTCAGCTTTTTTTTTTTTAATCGCATATCCTACATCACTTGGTAAATTGCAGAGGAAGTCTAATTACATCTTGCCTGAAAAATAAAAGACAACTATGAGTGTTACTGGGTTCCAGAAAAGGGTCTTGGCTTTGTATCCAACATCAAATAGTGTTTTAAATTTCAGTGGAAAAAGAAGAGAGGGAGAGAGAGAAAGAAAGAAAATTAAAGAGGCTGATAAAGACTTATTTCTGGCTGGTCGTGCTTCAGGGCAATCCCAACCCCTTTCTGCAGTAGCAAAATACCCAGGGCTTCTCTGCCTATAGCCACCAAGCTAACTACAGAGAGACACAGAGAGAATTTTACGCAACAATCAAGGAAATAGATTCATAATACAAAGAGATCAGTTGTCTGACTATCAAGTTTAGAAAAACAGGCCTTATAAGAGTGTGAGGTTCCTGCTGACATTAGGAAGCATCAGTGACCTGAAGGGGAGCACAGAATCTGCTGACTGTGGGTTCGGAGCACATAGGGTCCTTCACAGTTGCATCTATTTGGCTTTGATTTAGAACGAATTGGAGGAGGAGAAGGGGGTATGATCAAGGAAAAGAATAATGTTATATTTCCTATGTTGTTTGTTTGTTTTTCTTCTTATTAAAATATATTTTTAGTTGTCGATGGACGTAAGACCTTTATTTTATTTATTTATATGTGGTGCTGAGGATTGAACCCAGTGCCTCACATATGCTAGACAAGTGTGGAGGCGGGGTTGGAGTGCATTTCTGGAAAGTAAAGCTTTTCTGAAAGGATAAACAACACATTCTTTAGAAGCAGATTATGTTATAGTTTGGTAGTGTTATTCAGTCACAAAACACAAACCGAAAGGGCAATTCATAGAGACACTGGGTCAGTTCTGGCATGCATATACCAGTGCTGAACCTCAGGTTTAGACAAAGCAGGAATGACAGGCTAAAGCTTTATCAACATTTGCCTTAGGAACTTTATAGACCCAAATAAAAAATATATCAGTTCTGTAAGTAAAGGTAACTGTCTCCAATTTACGCACTATTAATTCCAAAAAGCAACCAGAAGAGCACAGTGGAACATCTACTTTCTATGACATCTCTCTTCACCTGCTCCCCTTCCTTCATTTCAGTAGCTTGTGAAGTACAATGAATTGTTAACTGTCCCCCTACAAGCTTCAGTTCACAGCTTGTAAGATGGACATAATCATACTTGCCTCACAGCACTGTTGTGAAGACAAGGTGGAGCAGTAGGAGTGCCCAGCATAATGTCCTTGCAGATGCTCTTGAAATGTTTCTCCGTTCCTGCCCTTTCTACTCACAGAACTACAAGTCACCACACACACACACACACACACACACACACACACACACACAGAGGCTATGCCTTCTCAGAATGATGCAGACTAGGAAAATACCTTGTCTGGCTCAGGACCTATAAGATAAAGATTAACAATCCAAATATATTAAAGTGAAAACTGGGAGCTAGTTTTCACTCCAAAATAACAAATTACAACATAGTAACTGGAAAGGGAAGCTGTTAATGAATGTACATAAAGATGGCTAACCAGAAATAAAGACAAAAGCTGCCTTTTCTTATCACATTAAAGTGAAAACAAACAAGACAGGGAGGAGGTAGCAGAAGAACTAAAGTAAAACTTCCACTTCAGGGATGAGGATAAGGAGTTAGATGCCCAGTATCAGATAGACAGAGACTCAGAAGTACACAGTCCCTGGGAATGCTAAGGAACACAGCTCCATGGTCTTGAATGGAGTTTCATTTTAAACATCGAAAGGCAGTCATTTGGCTCCCAGGGAATATAGCTAACTCTTGCTTTCCTAGCCAAAGAATATTGAGAAATTTAAATAAAAATCTAGAATGAGAGCTTTTAAAATATCTCTTTTAAATGAAGTATAGTCTCATACTTCATCAAATTTGATTTATGACAAAGACAACCATGCAATCACCCTTGGGTCAATAACCTGGAGATTCCTCATTCACTGCTTCACTGTTTTATATAAGGTGTGTGTGCTTGGGTTTTATTTCTGCATTTCATTGAAGTCTGAGAGGGGCAACTGAATTCCTAATTCTGAAAAGTAAACATCATCATGATCCACTACTACAGGTTGGGGCTTGGAAGCGGTTCATTCAGTAGAAGAACAAGTGGATGAACAGGCAAAGAAAAAAGAAAGAAAAAAAAAAGCTTAAGGAACCAAGCTGGGCTGGGGGAAAGGAAAGCTTTTATATCCATATGAGTCTGAAACTTCAAAATGGACTAGACTATATTTAAACTTTTAAAAACCTGAAAGTAACTAAAAATCTATCAGAACTGCTGGAGAACACTTCAAAGGAAAAAAGAGATTTGACAGAAGAGATTTGAAGGCAATGAAAGGAGTGAAAATTTTAAAACATCTTTCATGTTTGTACCTCAGAGGCTTAAAGTGTCCTTAGATTAGAGAACTTCTCCAACTTTAAAAGTATATGTGAATGCCCAGGAGCTTGCAAAAACACACATTCTGACTCAAGAGGTTGTGGATTTTTCTTTCTTTCCTTCTTTTCTTCCTTCTTTCCTTCCTTCCTTCCTCTTTCCTTCTCTCTCTCTCTCTCTCTCTCTCTCTCTCTCTCTCTCTCTCTCTCTCTCTCTCTCTCTCTCTCTCCTTCTGCCAGGGATTGAACAGGGCCTCACCCAGGTTCAACAAGTGCTCTACCACTGTGTTACATGTTAAAAGAAACCTACAAGTGTCTGCTGTAGGTTTACTATATTAGGATTTGGAGGCATATCCCTTAAACCAGTTTTATTGTTTGACAGATACCAACGAGCTCTAGGTAGACCATCCCAAGGCTGAAATCAAACAACATGTCAAAGTGCTTTGTTAGTGGCAAAGAACATAGAATACCAGTGTCATTACTATCACTGAAAGGATCGATCGGGCAGGATGACATGCTGAAGACCCAAGGTGAGAAGCAGAACTAGGCTTAAAACCATTCTTATCTGGTCTGAAGCAAGTGTTTTGCATTTCAACTTGTTGCTACTTAAAAGAGATATGAAGAAAACATTATTTATTTCCATTCATGTTGTCAAAATTCATTTCCAAAAGACATGTACCTTCCTGTCTCAATGAATATATTACATTGAAAATGCTCATTTGTGGATGATTCAAGCAAGTGTATTTCCTGAGTGGGGGCAGAGATCACCATGACGATGGTAGTGCTCTTGATGCCCCCAGGGGCAACCATAGCACTCTGCATACTCACAGCCTTGCATAACACCATTCTCAACTGGAAAAGTGAAAAGAAGCCTAGTGGAAATTCCCAGCCATGTGGGAGAATTTCAGAGGTGAGGCAGAGCAATATGGGATAAAACAGGGAGGCTCTGTAGTGGAGAAGCATGTGCTGAAGGAAGACGAGGGTTGAGGGATCTTATAAGAATGGCAAGCAAAATATTGAGCAAAATCCCCAAAAGAAGCCTCAAATGAATTAGGCCTTGTGATGCTAAGCATTGTGCTAAGCACTGTGATTAATACCCAGATCAAGTTAATTTTATGTCAGAACACTAAAGCCTACCCCACTGATACAGTACACAAACTCAATAATCAAGAAGGAGTCCTGGAAGACTAGGGTAGTGGCTGAGAACTTTATCCCTTCTGAACAGAGCCACTTGAAGAATTTTAACTTGGCAGTAATAGAAAGAATGAAATGTATTGGGGAGAATACTGGAAGCCTGAGTGATTTCCGTAAGACTATTTTATTCTTCTGCTAGTGAACCCATTTAATTAAAAGAAATATTAAATCATAAATATATCTATAGAGAAGAGGAAAGCATGGTTGCCAGTATGCTGGAGCTCTGAGGCTGAAATGGCAGGGGTGAACCCTCAGGTTTGCAAGATGTCTTTGAAACAGGTCACTGTGCTGTGATAAACAGCAGGAATTAAATGCAAAGGAAACCAGTACAAATGTGGTTTTATGAGACCAGATCATCTGTTGCAGAACAGATCAGCTGTGGCTGCAACAGAACCATACTGAGGCACTGGGTCCTAATCCCATGCTCTTTCACCTATACTAAGCTGTCTCAGCCTACTATTATTTGATAAGACATGCCAAAGAGAAAATGAAAAATCCAATATACTTCTTAGTAATTTAGAAACTTCTTAGTGGCTTCCTCTTTCTTCTTACACTAAGGTCTTAAAAGAGAATTTTGTCAAAAAATCTAGCCCAATATCCAATCTTTAATCTTATCTCAGCAATTAATCAATTGAAAAATAATTTGTTCTCCAAAGTTCCAGACTTCCTCCTGTTTTTCCAAAGCCTTCATAGTAATACTCATAACTATTTTAACAGTGTCAACACAAGATTAAAGTAACAAAAGAGCTTACATTGGGTACAAATAAATGGTTCAGGATGGTAGTATTTAATTTATTTATATGTAGAATATAAAAATATGACAAACAGTCAAATTGAAAATTATGATAATATCTAGCAAATTTTCAAATATACATAAAGACACCTATTCAATGAAAAATATATTTGTTAGGTTTTCAAAAAAGCACACACCAGTGTATTTAGACACAAAGATACTATAAGAAATTTAGTTATAGAGAAAATGAAATATGGGTAATAATAGTTATTTTAGTCCATTTGCAAAACATACATGTGTTGGAATTCCTAGGAAGGCTCATTTCTGAAATCCCAGAATCACACAATCTAGAATTCTCCCTGGATTTCCTGGGAAACATCTCAGTCACTCAAGACTAAAAGTTGTCTTTTTTTTTTAAGATTTTTATTTATTATTGTATATTCCACAAGTTCCTTCCTGTGTCAAGAACAGAGGAGTTCCCTTGATACAAAACCAATTATCCTCCTCCTTTAAATTATATCCATTTCCTCTTGCTCTGTCCTCTGAAACATGACAAAAAGAAATGTCCAATATGCTCCTCACAAAAGTTCTCCTCTTACTTTCAGGCAGAGACAAGTTATGCCTGTTTTCTTATCTTTAGTCAATCTGGTCTTTTAACTTGTACTCAGGACTTCCTTTTTTATCTCCTTTTGTTTGGGTTCCCTTTAGAACTTTAAATTCCCTTTGGAATACTGCTTAAATTCTCCATGTACTTCATAAAAGTGGACTCATGGTATAGAAGAGATATATAAAATTGCAGATGATGGGTCTTTTATTAACCTCCATACTTTAATAAATTAAACATCAAAATAAAGACATTAAAATGTGTTCTATGATGTAACCTTGGTCAAAACTAGCACACTATTTATGGAATGTTTATAGGCAATTACTGGCCATTATAATAATAGTTATAATGTAATAAACATTTCCTATATGCCAGGTTTGAATACATTGCTATCAACTGTAGGAGGCAAGTATTACTAACCCCATTGTTTTTTTACAGGAAAGGTCTGGGCTACATTGTCATAGACCTTGATTATGATTCCAGAGCCAGTACCTTATCACAGTGCTGTAAAGACACATGATCACCTGTGCATACGATCTTGTACTATGTGGTCCCGGTATGGTGACTGCTGCAGCTCAGGTTTTCCTGGTACCAGATGCTGAGATGAATATTTGCATGAAGAATTTTACTGGTGGGGGCTCTTGGGCTCACCTGTTGGGGGAGTGCCCAAAGTAGGACCAGGAAGTGGGAGAAGTTGTGTTGTGATAGTCACAACAAAAGCCACAGCAGACCCTTCAGGTACTGTATTGTCCTCTCTTGCATCCCAAGATCCACCAGTTGTTGAATGCATGCTGCCCAGGGCAGACGGAGTGAGGTAGCTCTCTATAGCTAAAGGCTGAGGATGATCTCCAAAAGGAGGGATCCAGCTGTGGGCAGTAGACTGTCAAAACCTCCAGGAAGGGTGAGGAATCTGGCTAGTACATAAAGCTCTACTGCAGTCATGAGTCCTAACCAGCTTAGGATGTGGTTCTACATACCTCTTCATGGGTTTGTAAGTAACAAATCTTAATGTCAAACCTAAGATTGAGAGGAGAAAAATGCTACAAATACTATTTTGACTTATGTGTAGGACATGAGGAATCTCTCCCCCTTCAGCCTCTCTCTTCTGGACTCTTCTATCTGTCTTATTGTTTGTTTGTTTTTTGGTGGGGTGGGGGGGTACTGGGGATTGAACTCAGGGGCTCTCTACCACTGAGCCACATTCCCAGCCCTATTTTGTATTTTATATAAAGAAAGGTCTCACTGAGTTGCTTAGCACCTTGCTTTTGCTCAGGCTAGCTTTGAATTCCACATCCTCCTGCCTCAGCCTCACAGCTGCTGGAATTACCAGCATGTGCCACCACACCAAGTTCTTTGTCTCTTTTTGTCTCACATCCTCTATGTGATACACACATATTAATATGATTCTAAATAAAACATGAAAATCCTGATGGCAAAGAGGGGAAACAGTAGAGGTGACAGAATAATTTAAAATACTGAAAACTTAATATTGCCATTTCTGAATCATTCTATCAATAATCAAATCTACCTACCCTTTAAATGAAAGAAAAAACACTGGGTGAAAAAAAAACCTGTTAGTGGTTCTGCATCCTCAACCATTTTTTTAACCCTAAATCTTTCCTTATAGATTTCATTTTATAAAACATATTAAAAGGTATAATTGCCTGAGAATGTTTCTTGTCTAAAACAAATAGCACTAACACATTATTTATTCCAAAGAGGGAATCCTATTGCTTTTTTTTCATTTGTTAATGAGAACAACCAATTTTTTTAAGTTTAAGAAAAAAGTATTTATTGTTTATTTGTATCTATTTATTCATCATGTAAAAGCTTTTAAAAAGCTAAAAAATTCAACAACTAGCAAGAATGGTTATTAGAACATGCATTTGAAATAGATCCCTAGGGTATAATGAATGCAGCTTATATTCTGGGAAAATGTGAAGAGTCATTAATTCATATTATGCTGCCTGGCTATTCCATCAACTAAGGCAAAAATAAATCCACTAGTCACCATTCTCATTTTAACATAAGCAGCAAGATATTAGTGCAGTAGCTGGGGTTCAAAAGTTAATAATAAACCTGAATCAAGAATAATTTCAAAAGTACTCAAACAACAAAAAGCAGTGGAGAGTAAAAATTCTAAATACAGCAGGACGTTATCTGATTAAACACCCGTTGTCATTGTCCTCCACCAAACTGACCTGCAAACTGCTGATGTGAAGTCTAGGACCTCTATGGTGGGATTGAATTTGTACCAAAAGTTTGTGTGTCAGCATTTCCTCTCTTCTGTCTTTTTAAAATCCCACACCACAGAAGGGCATAGGGTAACACATTTTACTGCTAAATATGATCCGAGCCTGTTGGAATACTGCCCACTCAAAAGTGTCACCCTGGCAACTCACCCATGGCTTCTGCTTTCTAATAGGAATTCTCTCCAGACAACCTTCCTTTGGCAGAATCCATTGGGTAGGAGGGCAGTGTGAATGATTTTTCCAACTCTAAATACTTGCAAGTGGCAACCCCAAAGCTAACATAAATTCCATGCATTATTTTGTTTGCATAATGGTACTTGTACATGTTCACTTAGATGGAATATGAGTAGGAAGCAGCCACCCCCTTCCAATTCATCCTGCTCTTCTCCCCTGGTAAGACAGTTCAGAAGATACTGCCAAGGCAGGTGACAGTGGTGAAAGCTAACCACCATCCCCCATTCCTTAGCTACCACATCTTGTGCTCACAGTCTGTAATAGTTTCCAAATTTGTTCACCCTTGTTTGTACCGTCCTGCCCAATGCATCCAAGCAACACAGAGGGCAAACTTTTAGCATGTGCCAGACAGTGTCTCCCCACAGCTCTCATCCTTATCCATGACAGGCTCTTCCACTGCCAGTGTAATAAACAAAAATTGTCAAGGGTCTTCTGTTTTGGAGATATCAAATGTGTATGTGTTTATTCCACAGAGAATATGAGTGAGACAGAAAAAGAGACATGGAGTCACAGAGAGAAAAACAAAGAAAGAAAAATGCAAAGAGAAAGAGTCAAACAAGGAGAAATATTCCTTGTTCCCTGCACATGAGTGGAAGCTCCTTTTGTTCCTGGTAGCTTTCGGGATGAGTGAATCATGTTTTGGACACGCACTCCGATGACTTACAGCCCACTGGTTTCACAGCAGAGACTGACCATTCTGTGAATTTCAAGAACAATTCATTGTCTTCAAGACCACCTACAACTTGCATGCATATGCCGTCATTCTAAGTCACACCAACTCAGCATTTCCACATATTCATTTTCTGTACATAAAATTCATAGCAGAGTGCAGCACAATTGACTGAATCAGAAATATCTTCTGCTTAAAAGTGGTGGTTTTAAAATCATTGACGAGTGCTTTTTAAAAAAAAAAACTGGGATTTAAACATAGGTGATTTGATTCTAATCCTTCATTTTAGTGTTAGGACTACTATAGAGAAATAAAGAGTACCAAAACCAAAATCCATGCTTTTTTTAATGTTTGAAAATAAGAAAACATTAATTGGAGCCTCAAGTATTAAAGAAAAATCTGTTTGTTTAATCTAGTGTGACTAACCAAAGCAACTATCACCAGTGTGAACTGATTTAATTAATTCAACTCCCTATTTTAACACACAGAGATGACTCCACAGTTCAAAAAATATTTGGGATGAGAGGAAAAAATGATGCAGTGGAAAGGCCAGAGCAGGCTTCAAGAGACCAGGGCTCTGGTTCCAGCTCTCAGTATTAGATTTAATTTGGCTTCCAATTAATTTTCTCATGTATGAAAATGAAAGTGATAGATTAGCTCATCTTTAAATTTCCTGGAAGGATGGTAATAAAATGGACTAAAAAGTGTAAAACAGGAAGGTTTTGTAATTTTCCAGAAAGTCTTCAGGAAAAAAAATTCATTATGCCAATTAGGACCATAATAATCAAATAAAATTCACTCAGAGTCATGCTATTGTGTTGTATGAATTTAAGATTTTTACCCATGACATTCCCTCCAAGACAGCTCCGAGTAATGAATTTAAAAAGTCTAACTTGGGTGGATTTGCTCTCAAACAGTACAGCCTCTGTTGCAACAGACCCGCTCACCATGTGTCAGGGTGGCCCACTGGGAACACCCTGGGGTGAGGGGCTGACATCGCCCACTGAAGAATGGAAGAAAGACCCTGCTCAGTCTCCCATAAGCAATGTTTAAATACTGGGTAGGGCAATGGAACTGAGGAACTGAAAAGAAACCATGATTAATACAGAAAAAGAACTATACTTTGAAAAGAAAAGCACTTTCCGTAACTAATTTCTGTAGCTATTATGAAATTATAGTTTCATACTTTGGCACTGACTTCTAACTCTCCTAAATTTTAGGGTTTACATTGGTTTTAAAATACTGCTTTAAATCCTCTTTTATCAAAAAGTCACCATATTTGTCCCTAGAAAACATCCTAATTTACTATGCCAAGAAAATAAGATGAGAAACTACATGTACAAATGAAATGGTTAATATTAGAGGTTTTTGTTTGTTCATTTGTCTGTTTATTTTTGAGAAAGGATCTCCCTATGTTGCCCAGGCTGATCTTGAAATCATGGGCTCACCATGAGGTGGGAGTGATCTTCCCACCCCAGCCTCCCCAGAAGTTAGGGACTTTAGGTTCCCAGGTAACAAGTAATGTTAAACTAGAAACTAATAATGTGATGAGTTGTGTCTCAAGTGTAGGAATGAGTAATACTGAAGGCTTAAGTACAAAATCAAATTTACATTTTTAAAAGGATTTATAGTTATCACCTTCAAACTAGTAAGTCAATATATTCTAGACCTAATTCCTCCCCTTCCCTCTGCCTGATACAACTGCTTAATGGACATTTCTACCCAGATGCCCAATATATACCCCAAAGTCCTTCCTTCTCCAAGAATAAGGAAGGACTTCCCTTCGGAATCCCTCTATGACATCATCATGCTCCCAGTCACCTAAGTCAGAACCCAAGAATCACACAATCCCCAAATCAGGGTATTCTAGCTCATTCATCCCCCACCCCCACCCTCCATGTTCCTCACTTCCTCTACCCAAATTCTAGCCCTCCTACTATTCTCCAGATGATTACAAAACAAATCTCTCCCTCTTTCAATCATGCTCACCTCCACTTCATTCTCTGTGCTCATTCCAGAGTAAATGTGTCTAAAATGCACAGGACTCCCAGCCTAATGCCCCTCAATGCTTCAGGGTTTCCTACCCCCAGCTAACACACACTCACACCACACCTTATGATTCAACAACTCTGCACAACTTATTGCTCTGATTGTGGATTTCACATCCTTATCCCACTGCTCCTGCCTGCAGTGCTCTCCTCCTGATCTTTACCTGGCTAATTTCTGTTCATTTTTCAAGAGCCATTTCAGGGCCCATATTTTCCAGGAAGGCTGCTTTAATATTCTATCCTCCTGCACGAGGTTGCATTGGATGCCTTACCCACTCCTTAATGCATTCTCAATATCCTTGTGTCATACTGGAGTCGGTCACTTCTATTGATAGATCTGTCCCCTACATTTGACAGCTACCACTTGAAGGCAAGGACTTGCCACCTTTTCTTCCTAGAAGCCTAGCAAAGTTTACCAAACTGCACTGAAAATAATCTATGGGGGAAAATAAATTAGAGGATAGAAGAGTATTTAGGAGGATTATACATGTTTGGGAATAATAGCAATTGTTTTTCATACTTATGCAAATAATTCCCCATGGTTTAGAAAGTAATTTGATTTAAGTTATATTATTTGATCCTTAAAGCCATATTAGAAGTCAGGGTAAGGCAGATATGCTGATATAGTCTATAAGTACATAAGAATTTTCTTGGAAGAGAGAAATATTATTGATATTTTTTAAAGGGATGTGTTTGTGCATTGCATATGTGTGTGTTCTCAAATATAATTCTTTCTAAGTCAAAGCTCCACTTCAAATTGATTGATTTTCTTCATAACTACTACATTTTTCTCAAAAGGAAAATTATCAATTGTTTATAGAGAATTTTCAACAACTTGTTTCTCTACTCACTCTTTAAGGAAGTGAACTTTGGAAAATAGACAGCTGATTCAGACTTCTAAAACCAAAGAGAGAACGAGTCCCCTCTTACCTTCAGAGGATCCACTGGGCCAAGAGCCTCCCAGAAGTTTCCCCGCTTTCCGAAGCCGTTCTGTTCCCAGGATGATGCCAACAGCTGAGAGCAGCTTCAGCAAACAGGGGTAAAGAGTGCCAAGGAAGAATATCACAAAGATTCCTAAAAAGGAAACACACACACAACAATGTAAATTGGTTTTGTTTGGTTAATTCTCTTAAGCTGAAATTTCATTTTGCTATTCTACTAAAACCGACAAGGGGAACTTAATACAAATGAAATTCACAATTAATTTAACCAAGCATTATTGTACTTAAGAACGTCAATATATCTTAAGACACTTTATGTGATTCAAGGGCAAAAGGTAATGAAAAATGGTAACATATTTCCAATTACATTTCAGAGAGGGAGAGAAGTCTGAATTACCCCTAAATAGCAGAAAACAACTATGTGCACAAAAGAAAGAAAGAAAGAAAGAAAGAAAGAAAGAAAGAAAGAAAGAAAGAAAGAAAGAAAGAAAGAAAGAGAAAAGGCACTGATCTTATTCGACTCTGATACTTCATGGGAATACAGTGTGTTTTACAATCACATCAACACACAGGCTGCGTCTGGGAAGAATCTAATACAGGCTGAAAAGAACAAACAATGAAGAACTTAGTATTTGATCAAGGTTGACGATGTCAGAGAGGAACTCAGCAATGCAATTACATTTTAGAGGTGGCTTTGAAGGTGGTGAGAAAAGAAGGCATCTGGGAATAAAGGAGTTGCTGAACACACAATTGTAAGAAGAAGAAAAAAAAGCACAAGGTGAAGGTAGAACTTTGCAGAATGAAACCTTAATTAAATGGAAGCCAACAAACAGAAGTGCTTGAATAGAGTGTTTATTTAATACCTCACTTTTATGAGAAAGGGTAAAATTCACAGAGAGGATTGTTCAGAAAGCTTCTGCTACACCAGAACTTAAGATCAGTTGCAGTAAGAAGGGCAGAAGCTGGGAGTTCTAGACCTGCCCCTCCACTGACAGTATGACCTTGGGCCTGCTAAATGCTCCCAACCTTGCCTGTGCATTAGCATCCCCAGGAGAGCTTTTAAGAAACATCCACTTCGGGACTTCATCCAGGCCAAATAAGTCCCTGAGGGTAGGATGGCATCCGAGCATCAGTAGTTTTTCAAAAGAAAGTCAGAGAAAATGTTCTTTGATGACCCCTATAACCTCTGTCTTTTCTACATTTTAGTACCTGATAACTCATTTGTTGTAAAATAGATGCCTTTAAATTAATAGTGTCCAAAAGTTTAAAGATTTATAAAATTGATTCCCAATTTTTAAGAGGCAGGAACTGAGGGTGAAGAGGGATATTGACATATCCGAATTAAATAGTCACACCAGGATGGAGTCCAGTCTAGGGAGAACAAAGCCAGATGGTAAGCTGGGGCCAGACACAACTCTGTTCCAGGCTGGGATTGGTAAGAGCAGAAGACAGAGCCATGCCACTGTCCAGGGACTGCAGATGCAGTCCATCCCTTAAGGATGTAAGTACCAGGCTGCAATGAATGCCTTACCAATTCCTTAATGCACTCTCAATATACTTGTATCATACTGGAGTTGGAGTAAAAATAATCCTAGAAGCTAAGTTATTGAACATTTTATATGAGCTAAATGGTGTGTCAGGAATATCCTTGAAAGAACTCTGAGGCATAAGTATTGTCATCTGCCTTTTATAAATGAGGAAACTGAGGCCAAATGAGATTACTTTTGTCTCAAAAATGATCACTCTAGAATTATAAGAAAGCCAGTCTCCCCTGACCAGGCCACTGCCTTATGGCAACACCATTGCCAGGCAGGCTGAAAGCAAGGCCACTCTGCCCTGCTGCGTATTTGTCTTTATTATGTCAACACATTCTTAAGTTGAAAAGTGAAAACGGAAGCATCTTAGTTCTCCCTGGTGCTTTAAGATTTCGTCGGAGCAAATAATTTCTGTTACTTGACAGAAGGTTAACGTTTTATGGAATGATTTTTATTCTCCATTACATACGCACTTCCAAATTAGCAGAGGTTCAATGTGGAGATTTAATTATACTGTATTGGAGAACTTTATTCTCAGACAACTATTAGAAGAGTCATCACTGAAATCTGCTCTAAATGACTCAGTCTATCTGACATTTGAGTTTAAATGAGTAACTGAAATCTCTGGAACATCATTTACAATATGGGAAAAAATTTCCAAACATGCACACACTCCTCTTCAATCATCTTAAAGAAGTATTCATGTTGCAGTTTGCTGCTCCATTACATTCACATTATGGAAGTTATTTCTTTTCTTTAAATAGCATTGTTATTGACTGTAATAAGATCTAATTTACAAATATTTCACATTTGAAATATATTTTATTTAAGAAGCTAATGCAAAAGCATTACTGTTTCTGACATCTTAGGCATATCCTAATTACACTGAGTCAGAATTATCTTCATGGCTCATTTTAAGAATAATGTAAAAAAAGAATAATGTAAAAATGTGGCTTTCATTAGACACCTCTGGGAAGAAATGCAACAATAATGATAAAAATTAAAATTCAATTTGCAGAGGTGGAAGGAGCCTGGAAGGTCACTGAATCCAACCATCTATCTGCCTAATGCCCACTCTGTGTTTAGGGAATTCTTGTACCTGTCACTGATTCCAATTCTGGCCCAAGGAGCCACATCCAGATTTGCATTTAATGCAAATATCCCCAACCATAGCACACAATTCAGAAACACAGGGACAAGCTGTGTTTTAGCAGAGGAGGCCAATGATTGGGTCAGGAGTTAGCACTTTGGAGGCTGGTGGAGGACCCATATGCCAAGTCAATCAAACTAGCTTTGGAGGGATTTGGATAGGATATTGGGAGTCATGGGAGGATCTACTGAAAAGGCAGAGATAATCATAAAATTAAGAAGAGAGACCATGATAGGAAATAGTCAGTCTCTGAGGTTACCTTGGATCCTGACAACTTTCTACTTTTCAGATCCAAACAAGGGAACTGTGTGGTAAGTCCCTCCTCCTGAGGGTATCCCACATACATCTCCCTGATGATTAAAATTTCCCTTATCTCATTATAGGTTAGAATCAAGTGAAGACTTTATTTCACCCCACTAATATTTCACCTTCTTAGTTTTGGGATCTATTATGGCAATCTGCCAAAAAATTTTAATTTCTCAATTCTGCCCTTACGAAATATTTGTTATGTCCACATCATCTAAAAAATCAAACAAGCACACCATCTAGAATAACATTCATGCTAGTGGTATAAAAGTGATGAAAACCAAAGTGTTAACAAATAAAAATAAACATTTTAGTGTCTTGGTTGTTACTGAAAATTAATAATTACCAATATTCTAAATTAATTGCAAATCATCCTGATGATACAAAAAGCTATATAAACTGGCATGACTGAACAATTCAATTGATAAAGGTTTCAACACAGGCTGGTTAAAGACTGCAAAACCAAAAAAAAAAAAAATCAGGCTTTAGTGGCAATAGAGAAAATGAGACCATAGTTGAGATAATTGGCAACATGAACTTTGTAGTCACAGTAATTACCTGTGCAGCAGACCAAGAAGTTATGTTTGAGAAACATATTGCAAAAGCAGAGCCAAGTTCGCTTCAACCTTCCCTGAGGCAATCATGAAAATTATTATAATCTGTCATTTTAGGTCATCTGGTATAGCCCTGCCAAAGTGAAATTGTTTTCCAAAAAAGAGCTCAACTGCTTGTCTAATTTAGCTTTTAGTAAGTCTCATGGAATCTCTCATTACGGTAAAAAGACCTATACTGAAGGACTTTTTAAGTTCTTATGTCTGCTTTTCTTAGTTTTTCTGTCTCTATCATTACTGTCAGGTTGTCAAGCTGCACATTCTCAGGTGGTCAGTGTCTCTGCCCAGAGAAAACCAACCTATCCTCATTGCTCTAACTGGAAACTCTTCATCCTCCCATGGCTGATTGTATGGCAAAGTAAAACTGAAAAGCTTCAAGAAGGCCTCATAGGCCAGTCTATAAGGAAAGTACATAAGAAAATAAGTTTATTCATGGATTTCATGGCTTCTCTGTTGACCATGCAGATGCCCCCTTGGTTTGCTTCTTTTTCTTACTTATGTTGAATTATCAAACTGTTCATTTAACAATTGCTGTTGCACACCCACTAAGGGTAAGGTGCTGCAAGCAATATGAAGTGCAAAGTCAACTAAGAATCAGCAACTTCTGATAAAAAAAAAACAGAAATAAAAGATAATAATACCTTTCATGTTCTGTGGCATTTTAAAATTTATTTTTCACAGAGTTAATTCCATTTAATACTGAAAAATAAGTTTCTGTAAATTCTCAATGACTTGTCACAGCCAGTAAGTGGCAAAGTCAGGAGTCCAGATGTTTTGTTGATTCTTAGTCCACATTACTTCCACTAATTCTTAAGTTCATCGATTGCTTATGCAGGTACAATGACTCCATAGCAACATATTGAGTGCTTACTCCATTCCTGTACTGTTGTATCCAAATAGCATGTCTTTGATCCTCCTAACAACTTTATGATATAGGCAGTTTTATTATCCCCATCTAATAGACAAGAAAACTGAAGCACAGAAATTGGACTAATGGCCCAAGGTTGTATGACTAGTAGAGGCAGAAAGTGATAAACCCCATGAGATCTATGCCACCCAGAAGAAATGTACAGGAAGTTGCTGGATCTGTTGCTAGGAAGAAGGCTAAGCAAGTTTTGGAACGTTCTCTGGCATTTCCAGAACAGTGAGACTTTTCTTCTCTTGTAAATCCTGTGAGAAGACATTGGCAACAGAGATGAGAAAAGATGGCAATTCCAAGAAAAGAAGGAAATGCAGTTTTTCCCTTTCCCCTCTGCTATGGCTATGGATGTGTGGGTGACTTGGCAGCAGAGAGAGTTTGCAGCATATGAATACCATCTGCTGCTTTAACACTTGCTACATATATTTTCTGTTATTTTAAAATCTCTGGACAGATCACACTGGTTGGCATGGTCTTGCATTTGTAGGTTATGATTTGAAAGGGAATGCCCCAGAGGCTCGTGAAGTGCAGTGCTTTGGCAGTTTGCTGGGCACCAATTTGCGTTGCACAAATTCACAGACTGCTTGGGCACTCACACGTCAGTCAGCTTCCTTGCTTGGAGTCTCTGGGCATGTCAGGAGAAGGGAGTCAGGGAGAAAGGAAGTGCTCCAGCAGTAAGCAACCCTCACAGTCCAGACACAGTGCTAAGTGCTCCCCGAATGATAATTCTTTAAATCCTCACAATAAATCCCACAAAATGGATATTATGATGATGATTTTATTTTGTTTTTTAGAGTTTTAATAGTTTTTGTTTGCCTGTATGCACCTCAGTACAATGATTTTATATGTGGGCACAAACAAGTCTAGTAACACATCCCAAAGTAAGAACTTATCCATGTAACAGACTGCATTTGAACCAGGTCTATTTGACCCCTCGCTGGGGTTTGGCCTTATATAATTCTGCTGAAGCAATTCAACAAGAAAACACAAAAACAAAAACTTTGCAAGGAGGGAAAGTCACTAGATGAAAGAGAAAACTTTGGTTAAGACTGGAAAGGCTGCTAACTTTAGATGCAAAGTATATGCAAAAAAAAAAAAAAAAAAAAAACACAGCACACTCAATGGAAATGTGTTCCAGGACAAATCCAAGAAGCTATACAAACCTTTCCATATTCTTGAATTAAGAGATGCTCTCAGGTCTCATGAATAAGTGCCTGTAGGGACTGCTATGTTCCTAGGAATCCAGAGGCACAAGGAGAAATGTCAAAAACAGGAATAGTCCTAGCCTAGCTTTGGGGGAAAGAGGTATAGGTGTGACTAACTCAAATACAGTGC
Source organism: Urocitellus parryii (assembly GCF_045843805.1). Classification (NCBI taxonomy): domain Eukaryota; kingdom Metazoa; phylum Chordata; class Mammalia; order Rodentia; family Sciuridae; genus Urocitellus; species Urocitellus parryii. The sequence goes on from NC_135533.1 coordinate 68,425,655, forward strand.
TTGGGTAGTTCAGAGAAGAACAGAATCAGGCAGTACATGCTGACAGCCTCAGGGAGACACTGGCAGCTGAAAAAAGGGGAAAAATAGAATGGTAACTCTAGGGAGCAGCAGAGATGAAAAGTGATTTTAGGCCAAAGGAGATCTAAACACATTTGGAGGCTGAGAAGACAGACACAATAAGGAGAAACAGAAAGAATGAGGTATCAAGTTGGCAAAAGTAGAGAACAGAGCCAAGTGTACAGGGCTGGGAATAAGGGACACACACAGAGATTTAGGGAGTTCCTACTGTGCTGTCATGCACATCATAAAAAGATAAGCTATTTCAACATGATAAGAGATGCATGGACTCATTTCATGTCTTCTCCCCTGTTGGAGAGAACACTGATCAGATTGCAGGCTTTCTGGAATGGGCAAGAACTAATACAACGGTCCATATGCAGAAACCTGCTTATTTGCATATTGCCCAGTCTTCTTACCAAAAAAACAGTTGGAGTCAGTCAAAATGAAATGAAATGCCAACACACTTCAACAGTAACACAAATGTCTTGCAACCCCAAACTTGAGTTTAATAGAATAAACACAACAAATTTGCTTTGACGACTCTGAAGAAAAAAAGCAACTGAACTAGTTCCAAGTTGAGCAGGGGTTTGTTTATTTTGCTTAGCTCCAGTCATTTATTCAAATCGCTCAAGAAACATTTAGTGAAAGACTACTGGGTAATGCACACTAGTCTGAAGCTAGAATGCTAATGATTTTTATATTCTTGCATCATTTTGACTGGCTTGATTTAGACAAGATCTTATTTTTACTTGGGGAATTTTGCAGTTTTTAATAACATTTATTTCTGATTAAAGAGGTATTTTTGTTTTTCAAATAAGAAACATACAGAAATTTTTTAATTAAAAGCATTTTCTTCCACCACTGAAAATAATAATTGTTAATGTTTTTGTGTGTGTTTTCCACATTTTTTATTTTGCCCATGTGAATGTGTCTGTACACTTACTTTAAATTAATTAATTAATCTATTTATTTATTTATTGGTGGTGGGGCATGAACCCAAAGGTGCTTTACCACTGAGTTATATCCCCAATCCTTTCTTCTTCTTACTACTTTGAAATTTTAAGACAAGGTCTTGTTAAGTTGCTAAAGCTATCTTCTAACTTGATATCCTTCTGCTTCAGCCTTCCAAGTCACTGAGATTACAGGTGTGCACCACTACCCCCAGCTTAAACTTCTTTTAATAAAGATTTTTAATGTTATCTTTATACCTTTTCCCCCCCAAAATAGAAGTGGTATCCTTCAGCACATTCTGATTTAACAACCTGATTTTTTTTTTTGCTTAACAATACACAATGAAAAATACCCTTGTTAACTATCATAAAATCAGTTTTAGTATCTGTAAAATATTCCACCATATAAAGAAATTGCATGTATTTAATCAATATCCTAATATTGAACATTAACATTTATCCTACCAGCTGACTTTTTTAATGTCATTTTCTAAAGATACACTATTTTAGTAGCACTGACTGAAAATCAGCCAGTAAAATTGTTACATAATTGATATGTGGAGTATTATTCTACTCTAAAGTATCATTTCACTCATCTGGGTTCGTGGCCAATAGAATGGAGAGGACTTCAGTCTGCACAGAGAAGGGCCAGCACCAGTGCCCACTTGGTCCTCCTTGCCTGGAGACAACCTTGCTCTCACCATTTGCTGCACTTCTGGAGTTTGACAAGTCTGACCATCTGCATGGGAAGAACAGCTACAAGTCATACACTTAACCAGCTCATGATTTTGAGGCTCTGTTTCTGTGGTTCTCAGTCCCCCTGGGCTTAGGAATCACCTGAGCCGGTTCTAAAACCACAGATGATGTTCACTGTCTTGATTGTGGTGATGGCTTCACAGGTGTTTACATATGTTAAAACTCACCAAATTGTCTTTTAAGTATGTACAGCTTGTTGTATGTTAATTATACTTCAATAAAGCTGTTAAAAAATAAAATCTCCAGATGTCCAAAACCCACAACAGCAGTTCTTTCATCAGTCTTGGGTGGAGCTCCCCAGGTAGTTTTTTAATAGGAAGTCATAAACTACTGATTTAATAGACAATGATTCTTCTCAAACTTAAATGGATAAATTAATGGAATGATGTGAAATTGACAAGGGAATATTTTTATTTTATCATTTTCAAGTAAAAATAAGAGCATTTTTTTAAAAAATCCTACTCCACCAATGTATTTATAAACTTATTTTAGTCATTCCTAATAATTTATTAATAAAACTTGTAGAAGCCTATTGTGTACTACGTAGTATGCTAGGCAGCACAGAGACCATGCATATGTATGGAACTGACACTTTTTAAGAGCCCAACATTCCCTTGAGTTTAAATTAAATTCACAGAAGTTTAAATATTGATTCATCTAGGAAAACTTACAAAGATAATATAAAAATAAAACTATTATGGCCCCCATTGAATGATCACAGATTCTCTAGGAGTGCCATTTAAATCCAGGAGGTTTTGCTTTATTTGCCAAGCCACTGAGCTGGGCAGAAGCTTTTTAGCAAGAATGTGGGAAACACTCTCCCAGAAAATTGGAAGCTTCCTGCCAGAGGGCACCTCACCTCCTGACAGGTGAGGCTGCATGCCAGAGTCTTCGTAGACCAACACCAAGACAGCTTCACATCCATAATAAAATAGCCAAGGTTTCTTATTAGAGAAAATTAATATTCAATATTAGCTCACATGTCTTTACTCTGTTATTAATAAGAAACCCTGAACATAATTAGTGTTGGCATGGAGAATAGTTTGGAACTGCACCCAGCTGGAAAGGGGCCATGAAGCATAGGGTTTCATTCCTCAGCCAGCTGAGCCCTCTCTCAAAGGGATTAGAAGAAAAAGAGATGGAGCGACCCTTACTTAGGAGGAAACACTGTACTTGAAGTCACTGAAATGACTGTAGGGGACAGAACTGTGGCTGTCACAGCCATAACCTTTCTCAATTCCTTGTTGCCGCCCCCCCCCCATCTCCACAAGGCATAGCAAGATGAAATGGGACAGATGCAGCACTCTGGAGTTAGGGAAGGAAAAGTATGGCCAGCTCAGAGAGCTGCCTGCAGTGAAGCAAGATACCAAACGCCTGCCAAGAAGGCTGCTAGAAGACGCAGACCGCCCCCACAGAACAAGACCCTCTTTGGACAGAGAATGGAGGCCAGGCAGTTTAGGGGTGGTATGTGCAGAGTATTAAGAGAAATGTAAAATGCAAAAAGATATAATTTCCTGACCACTGGCCACCATCACTGCCTCAGCTATAAAGAGTAACATAAAGCTGAAATATTTTATATCCCTTATAGGGAAAAGAGGAAGGCCAGCTGCCAACTTACTCTCAATAACCAGCTCAGTATGTCGAATAGCTCTCTCCTATGAACAGCCTGTGACAGCCACTCTTGTGCTAAAACAGGGACTCCTCCTGACACTTCCTCCCCAAGCCTCCCCATCTGATCTGACACCCCTGCTGGCCTCCATGAGGAGTTACTTTAGATTCATGTGGGAGTCACTCTTCAACTCCATTTTCGCTCTTGATGCCATTTATCGGGTTACCTCAGTCTCTAGACACCAGGCCTAAGGATGAGTAATCCCATCTTCATCTCAGCTAAGGGGCCCAGGAACCTGGGGGTTTTGTTTGGTTTGTTTTTTCTGCCTTGCCCTGCCACACACACACACATTGTTTTAGTATTTCAAACAACACCTTGTTAGTGGCCTATGAGAAATTTATTTCATTGGTGATAATTTCAACTTTAACAAATTTTTTTCAGGCAAAACAAAACCCAGTCTCAATAACAGCTGTGAACATCGGGCTATTTTTACCTTAACTTGATAGATAAAATAACATGCATAGGTTGTTAAAATACTGTATATAGGTTGTTATATTTTCCATGTTATATCTTGCACAGGTTGTTATATTTTGCATATTATAATTTTCTTTTTGAAAGGCTAGATTCCAATGGACCACCGTGCTGTGAAGTATAGGATCTGGCTTCCCCAAAGGCTGGTCGGAACAGCTCAGTAACACAACCTGGAAATGGAACTTAAAACCCAATAAGTGGCAGAAGGAACTAGATGATAAACACCTTGCCTTTTCTTCTTGTGAAAGTCCCTTATGAGATCTAGAGGTTTCAAAGAACTGTTTGCAAGACAATGTGTGTCATAGGGCAACAAGCAGTGTTTTCTCAAGCAGCCCTGGACAGCCATGGTAACTTATTACCTTGTATTTTTCTTGCTCCTCACCCCACCACCCCATTCCCTCACAATTGCTATTCTGGAATTGCACCAACTCATCTGAGTTTTGCCAGAGGCTCTGTTTTCTAGAAAAAGCAGGCTCAAACACATTCACTTTTTACATAAACACTGCATTCGATTAACCCTGAGAAAGGGTGCAGAAGAGGTATGCAAGAAACTGATTCTGTCCACAACAATCTTAAAAATCTAACCAAGGTGGTGAAATAGCTTCACATGTAACAGTAAGGGAAAGGGGGATAATCTCAGTGTAGAGGTTTAGAAAATGGTAGCCACTTTATAGTGCTTTTTAATAGGGTACACAATAAATATGAAGGCATTCACAGAAGAGATGAAAATTATCAGATCCCACCCACAGCAGATTGCGCAGGTGGATGGGCTTTAAACTAGAAGAGGAAAAAGCAAAGACTGTTGAAGGGTGCTCTGTGAAGAGTGATCCCAGAAAGGCTGGCATCCCAACAGCAGTGGTTGTGTTAAGAAGAAATGGAGGAGAGGCATAAGAAGAACTGTCCTGCCAAGCAGATGGGCTTAGTGGGAAACAGCAACATAGTCCAGGGTCTTAGCAGAGGGCTGTAGAAGCATAGCAGAAGGACATTCCCCACTCTTCATATTCCCATAGGAGAAATGAAATACCTGCTCCATTTCTCAGGAGACTGAAGTAGCATATAAAACATTCCAGCTTCCCCTCCTCCCTCCCTCCATCACATTTATGAATCATCAGCTTGGAGAATTTGGGAGAAGAAACTGAGGCTTCCTAACCACGAGCTTCCTGGCCTCTCCTCTGTGACTGCCAGTTGACAAGGAGGGTAACTTCCCCAACTTGTTCTGCCTCTATGAGCGGCAGCCTGAGGCAGGATCACAAGGATCTAAAGGAGGGAGAAGTACCAGGGAGCCCATTCCACCAGTCAGTCACTTCTCTAACTGACTTTAACAGCTGACGCTTCTCTTTTTTTCCATTGATCTCAGTTTTGTACGCCATTTCTCAGGGAGGGAGGATGGGAATATTATTTAATGACTCCCTAAAACATCAAAAGGAATCACAGACCTGTTCTAATAGAAATGGGCAAGGCAGGAAAGAGGCATGATAAAAAGAGATAATAAATGCTTCTTGGTTAAGTGGCTGCCCAACATTCTAATTCGTGCCCATAAACAGGAGATGACAGGGCTCTGTGGCTTCCATCCAGTTCCTCATATGTGGCTTTTTTTACCCTCAATTGTTTTTTTATAGTAGCCCTCTATGGCTATATTTCTGCCATGAAGTTTCCTTTTCCTTTGAGAGATCCCACAAACATTTCAGAATCATTTTATTTGTTTTCTCCATCTTAGAAGAATGACTCTTCCATGACATAACAGGGCCAGCTGCCCATCCCTCTACACTAGTGCAATCAAGATATCCATCTCCATTCAGCAAAAATATGACTACAGGAGATCTGAGTGCCACAATGGCTTTAAATAAAGCTGGGAATTCAATTCCAGGAGTCGGGTAGACACAGCAGAAAGCCAATGTGTTTCTTTTATAGAACCACAGTGTCTATTTTAATCAGTATTTTACAGATGTTTTGAGACATTCTAGTAAAGCTGACATGGTTGACAATGCTAGGCAGAATTGCCTCACGGGGAAAAAAGAAGAAAAGATTAAATCATAGGCATATGGCAAAGGAACCTGCTTTATCGGAACTATGCTTTGTCATCATTTCTGAGACCAGAGAGGTTTCTATGGCAGCAGGCCACATGTTTTGGCCAGAAGGCAAGCATGGAAGGATTTTTTTTCCCCTTTCATTTTACATCTAATTTCTTACTACTTGAACAACAAATGATAATACAAAAGTCTTTCATAATTAGACAGATTAATAAACCAAGGAAAATCCTGAGCTTTTATAATATGCTTTACAAGATTTGAATTTTATGTCCATATCCATGTAGTTGAAGGCATGGGACTTCCTCCAATGGAGCAGAATGAAGCCAGTAAAGGCAAAAGAGAACTGGAATGAAATTTCAATCACTGAGAGCAGTTTGCACATCCCATTAGTTACTATTGCCATTAATAATCAAGGGAGGGGTAGAGAGAGAAGATGGGAAGGGAGGGGAGGGGAGGGGAGGAGGGATAGTAGAGGATAGGAAGGGCAGCAGAATACAACATACACTAGTATGGCAGTATGTAAAAAAGTGGATGTGTAACCGATGTGATTCTGCAATCTGTATATGGGGTAAAAATGGAGTTCATAATCCACTTGAATCAAATGTATGAAATACCATATGTCAAGAGCTTTGTAATGTTTTGAACAACTAATAATAATGATAAAAATTATTTTAACCTTCAAAAAAAAAAATCAAGGGAGGTTTCTCCTGGATTTCGCCAGCTCTGTTATCTAATGACCTACCTTTATGAACCACCGAAAGAAGTCCTGCCGTATGACAGTTCCCTCCCAATTCAGCTGGAGGATATTCATTTCCCACAGCAATTAACTGACAACCTTATAAAACCACATTCATCAGAGAAACTTCTAGTATTGAAACATCACTCTTCAGATGTTGCTATTGTTGTCACGGGCCATTTATTTCTAAATTTTCTGTTTTCCCTTAAACAGTGATTGACTGAATTCCTCATGGTTCTTTGCATTTGCAACACAATTTATATTTCACGACTTTTTCAGATGATGCTGGTACTTCTAAGTATTCTTTAACAGTCAGGAATAGCTTGTTATAATTTCTAAGAAGAAAAGAAACAATTTTCTTGTGACTGAGGTAAATATTCTAATAATTCAGTTGTGAACTCATATCTTAATCTCCTACAGATTTTTTTTAACTCAAATGTCCAGAACTCCACACCCCAGATTTCTGTCCACTAGGCAGATGGCTCCTCTGTTTTCTTCCTTAACAAAAACCTTCTTTAACAAAAGCACTGTGTGTTTACCTGTTTAACACCATGGGCTGACAGTTGCTACCTGTCTTTCCAATATGATAGCAGCTTTAATCTGCAGTGACTATCCAAGAATATATACACAAAGTGGCAACAATTTTTAATGCCATATGACATTGACTTTTCGGCTTTTAGGCTTTTAGCATTAAAAGTTTCTATCACTAACACTGGGCCAAAGGGATCCTACTGATTTCAGCAAAGGAATAAAGTTCTGGCCCTTAGGAAACCCCTCTGTTTTCATATGGAGTTTACCAAAGCGGCACCTGTGATACACAGAACAAGAAAGACCTCTAGGTAACTAGGAAAGCTGTGACCATCTAATTCCTTGAGAGTTGTGTCTGCCACCAAGTGCATCTCTTTGGTCTTCTCCAAGTTAAAGGTCAGTGCAAAAGAACATGCTAACTTCAATTTCTGAAGTAGAGATTCTCTCACTAAACAAAAGATGTCTGTGTGTCCATGAAGAACAAACTATTAAAGCAGATTTTGAGAAGATAGACAAGCTCACTCACATCATACATGCAGATGAGTGTCTCCAGGAAACCAATGGCTGCCTGGATCCTTGGACAAATGCTTTACTGAAGAACATAATACCTGGGACAAATGATGGCATTCCATCTTGAAGTCTGTAGCACCACAATCTGACCCACAAAAGCATCTCTGGACTGACCCCATGCTGGCTGCGAAAGGAGAGTTTTGCCTAGTATATATCTGGTATGTAAGTGTCCATGCACGTGCAACACTTACCGAGCACCTGCAAGTACTAGAAATTACACTGCATCCTCATTCTCAAGCTATGATGGAAACTAATACTTAACTTGATGGATTAAAATGTGATTAATATAATTTCAACCGTAAAAACACCTAGGTTTTTTCATGGTTTGTTTTCCAGTATGAAAATTTATTTGACCTTTATCATAGGGGGCTTCTGAATATGACACAAGTAATCAAGTCCAATAACTTCGTGGCAAGAAAAGATAATGGGGGGAAAATGGGTCTGAATTTAAAACCTTACTTTGAGAGTTTTTCAGAAGTGATTCTTGGCTACCCATAATCCCCTCTCCCAACAGCTCCTAGCCCTTTTGATAATAAGAGGCACTAACACATTATATCTATTCTTGGTTTCACCAAAAAAATTGGAGGGTATCTACCCTGGTTAGTGCTTATCACATTCCTTTAATCCCTCTCTGATACCTCACTTCATCTTTTCTGTTAAGAAGTGTCCTCTTCCCATAACTGTTCTTAGAAGATAAGGTTAGTCATTGTATTCCTGCAACATGCCTCTCATCTGCCAGTTAATTTCCCCAGAGGGTACTGTTGCCAGTTTTTTATCTTCAGATAATCTCCAATTAGCTTCTTCTCTTCATTATCCTGCCCAGTTCACTTTCATAATTTTCTCCTATACATCCTCCTCCTCTAACATATTTCCCCCATGATTTATGCTGTTTTTCACTTTCCTTTATTTTCTTATTTACCTACTTGCCAGAAATTTTAGCTTTGAATGTCCAAAACCCAAAATAGATTAAAACTGCATGTGCCATGCAACATCACTCTTCCCATCTAAGTTCACTGAGCATTCAATCTTTTGTTTATGAATTTGGCAGAGTACTTTGATTTGTGTATTAAGTATGATTCTGATAAGACAGTCATAAGACAGAGGAAGGGGAGCTCACCTGGGATTCTCATTTCAAAGATAGCCCTTGTCCCTCAGGGGTCTTATATTTTTTCCATTGCATGACACAACTCAGAGCTCTCTAAGGAAGTATCTTTCAGAATTGTGTGTGTGTGTGTGCAAGATAGCAAGAAAGAAGTAGAATGGGAAGAAAATATTCATGGTAAATATCTCTTTAATAAGGCAAAAGTATATTGAAAGAAAAGAAGTGCTGGTCAAAGGTTAATGAAGCCATAAATGCTAGAAAGCAAAAGATCTAACTCTATGGCCCCACACACCCCAAAATAGCATACATGGAAAAGCAACCCTACACAGCCAGTGAAGAAGAATCCATTATGCCTGTAAGCTCACATTATGGTAAATGCTTGGGATTGTATGTGTATATATAAAATATGCACAAAAACAATATAAAGGAACAATCTTGTGTTAGATGGAGTGGAACAGGCTGAAAGCTTTATGAGAGAAATTAGTTGAACCAGATGTTAACATGTTCTGGTCTAAATTGCAAAACTCACCTTCGATATATCATGTTAAGGTATTCCCTATGATAGTAAATGTCATTTATGAATATTTTCACATCTCACCTTCCTATATTTAAGTATTGATAATTAGACCATTGTAATTTTATTTAGAGTTCACAAATATTAATTTTTAAAGAATTTTTTTAAATTATTGTTTTCTGATAAAATTTCCAATGTTATAAGCATATATTTATCAATTAACAGAAATTGCAAGGAAATATGCAGAAACAATTTTGCCATCATCTGCCATTTGAACTTTAAATTCTTCACAGATTCTTCATAATTAGTATAGAAAGAACACATTTATGGAAAAAATACATTTATTTTCATTTATTAAAAAAACACATTTATTTTTAAAAAGTCAAAACTTCCCTGAATGAGAAATATAATTAAAACCTATAAACACCAGGTTTCATGAAGGTGAATGGAGATAAAGAATGTGAAAGGATTTGGTAGAAGGAAAATAATTACTCATAAGTAGGTGTCACCATCAGCACCACTGCTGTAATCTTAGTAATAAAATTACCTGAAGAAAAAAAAAAAAGGCTGAGCAAAGTGTAAATGCAACACGACCTCAGTTCTGTTTGTGTGTTAAATAAGAGAGGCAGACGACATTTCCCCTGTCCTCTAGACAGGGAACTGAAGCTGTTCAATCCAGGATTCACGGAAAATCAATAGGTAGTAACCACTGCCAGAGGAAATCACTTCCCTCTTCAATCATCCTCTTTTTTTTTCTGACCAATTTGCACAGCTTATTTCAAGAACTCTGTGGTTTTAGCTATTACTAGGATCTTAGGAGTGTACAGAGAGTCTTCTAACCTGCCCTGTGGAGATTAACGATGTACTTAATCACATTCTGTCTAGCAGGCAGGCAAGAGATTTGACGAACAGAATGGTGGCAGCTTTTTCTGCACAAATGGAGGTTTGTTTATGACATGCCATGAAGAGTGAACCAGTAGAAAGAATAGGTCTCTGGGAAGTAGAGATTCCAACCTCCCCTGCGCAGCAACATGAAATTTCATAAATGACGCCTCCTCCAAGAGCCACCATCAAGTGCTTAGGACTCAGCCTGTTTCTCCCATCTTCTAGGCTCTCTTTTCTGAGCTGAATACAAGTCACATGGCTTCCAGACCCCATATTCCATCCTAAAATAAATGTTTGGAATAAATTACATAATGATTTAATGTTAAATGCTATGTTACCATAGCTAACATTTATTTTGTTCTCTATGCCAGACCCCACAGTAAGCACTTTACATGTATTATGTCATTTCACAAAGTTTTGGGAAATGGTACTGTTAATATCCTCACTTTTACATATTTTTTTAAAAAACAAGGCTCAAAAAAAGCTCAAAGAAATTAAGTAACTTATATAAATTCACCAAGTAAGGGGCCTGGCTGGGGTCTGGCTAAGGTCTGTATCCTACCAACCCAAGCTCTTTTAGGCATGTGAAATCTGTCAAACATCCCAAGAAGCAGAGAATATAAAATACACTACCTCATTTGGGAACAAAAAAACTGGAAAGTAACTGGAAAGACACAGATAATCCTTGACATAAAAATGCATTTTAAAGTAGAATGGAATTTCTCAGTGCAAAAGAAAAAGGCAGTAAAAACATGGGGACAGGGGTGAAGCTGCATTCTATAAAGAAATTCCTATTAAGCACAGTGCCAGGCATGTAGAAGGAGATTAATAATAGTTCATGGAATACAGAACAATATTTTCCTACCTAAATATGTAAGAGATCAGATATGATCAATAGAATAATGACAGAACTCTCAAATAAGCACTTTAGCATGTTCTGTGGTTAAAGAGCTAGTCTCTCTGGTTTGCTGCTTTCCCACCCCCACCCTGGCTGGTCCCCTCTCCTCAGCTCCTTATGCTTCACTCCCAACCTTAGCCCCAGCAGCCAAGAAGATGCCACTGAGCAGGCTGAATACAGGAAGAGCATCTTCCTCCCGCCCAGGGCATTCAGAACAAGATGTGAAACAGTATGAGATGTGTTACCATCCTGGGAGAAGGTGCTGAACACAGTTTGGCACAGGACTTAAACTGTATTGGTGACGTCCTGCCTCTCAGGCTTAGGGGAGAGGATGGTAACACTTATTCTGTCGTTCTCAATCTTTTAAATAACTACGCACAAACATACCACAGAGGTCAGAAGTAGCTAAGGGGATAAAGAAACTTACAGGGATTCCAAGAAGGAAGTAAATAAAAACCTAAAACAAGAGGTGAGAAGGAAGAGAAGGCACTGGAAGAAAGGGCTGAGGAGGTGGGCAGAGAGGGAGGTGGGCAGGGAGAGCGGCCGATGCAGGAGCACAGCTCTCAGCATGGATCTCTTAGCAAAGAGGTTAATTCATCTGAGTCCAAGAGGAAAGGAGACTGCAGACATGAAAGTGAGAAAATTATGAATGAATGGGGTAAAAGTAAAAGGTAATTTCAAACATGACCATATGCTTTGGGCTTGCTTTAAATTAGAATTCTGAGGCACCAACAGGATCAGTTTGATTGATGAGGCTCCAAAACAAAATCAACTGGCTCCTTAGCCATTGCCTTTTAGTCCGTATTTCAGATAAGGGAACCATCACTTTGAAACCGGAACTTAATTTTGGTGACAATATCAGTAACACATGTTATATACTTCATGGTCCTCTTAAACAGAATCTGACCTTTTTTCTATTGCTTTGAGTCCTCACCAAGAATATAAGTGATATGCTCAGGGGCTGCTACTGGGGGACAGCTGCAGCCTGGCTTCTTCCACCAGGCTAGAGCAGGAAAAGACCAGAGAGTGAAATATTCAGCTACAGGGAAGCCAGATAATTGACATATGTTGACATCAGAGAACAGAAATTTCTTTTCTGGAAGCTGATCTTAAAAGTTTTGCCCTGCTAATCACAGTGACAAGTTCACATCTAAATATACTGTTGTTACCACCTCTTCACCATGTGCTTCTGCCTCCCATCCAGGAGGACAGCAGCCATACCACAGGCTCCAAAGTGCCCCAGGACACTTGTTCTGACTGTCAATCATACATGGTGCTTTTAACCCTGGGTTAATGCACTTATGTAAAAGAAAAGCAACCTCACCCCATCACAGCCACAAATCTTAGGTCCCAGATTTAGCCTGGTGCTGACTGACTGGGATGAGGACATATCAGGTTTCTTACCAGGAACAGACCATCAAAGGGAGCCGATGAGAAGGGAATGAGCTAGAATCTGCTGCTCTGGCCCCTCATGGCCTTCCCTGTGAAATAACAAAGATGGTGGCCATTCTGACCATTAAGAAAGATGAGGTATTGGAAAAACTGCTGTACTGTGGCTTCTGAGAAGCCCTAGAGAGAAAAAAAGTCAGTCAGACATACAGTTGACTTCTCAAACTACGAATTACAGTGCATTAACTAATTACTTGAATAAAAGGGTATATCATCTGTCAAGAAAGAAAATAAAGATGTATGGAAGCAAAAAGGGGCCTTCAGTAGGTAAAAATACATGATTTTCAAACTTCAGACCTTTTTTCAATTGGATTTAAACTATCATTCTTGATGTTAAAAATTGAATGTAGATAATACTATCTATAGGTAGAATGCATGATTCACAAAGGTGCCTGAGGAAATAGTCATCTTGGTGAAAATGAACATGATTTACTCCAACGTGAAAATATTAGGGGAAAAAAAGACATACTGGAAGCTGATTTATCTTTGTTACTTTTGTGTAATTCCTTTTTCAATCAGAGTTCCTCTATGAAAATGATTTGTATGACTCTTTTCTTCATTCTCTCAAGGATGGTACAGAACTAGTGCATAGATAATAAATCAGTTCTTTACATTCAGTGACTACTTTAGGACAGTAGGAGCTGATGAAATCCATGAGCCACTGCTCCCCCACCCCCAATTTCATAGAATATTTTTACAAGCATGTGCATTGGAGCAATTTTCTGGAGTGAGGTACCATTGCCTTCATTAGTTTCTAAAAACACTTATAACCCAAAAGGTTAAGAATCACTATGACATAATATTAATAAGAATATAAGAAAAGTTATGTATATGGAAGAGAGTAACTCAGAGAAGTTAACCCATTAAAAGATAAAAGTTTTATGTTGGCCAGGTTTGGTGGTGGCGCACACCTGTAATCCCAGCAGCTCCAGAGGCTGAGGCAGGAGAATTTTGAGTTCAAAACCAGCCTCAGCAACCTTGAGGCACTAATCAGCTCAGTCAGACCTTATCTCCAAATAAAATACAAAATAGGACTGGGGATGTGGCTTAGTGGTTGAGTGCCCCAAGTTCAATCCCTGGTATCAAAAAAAAAAAAAAAACCAGTTTCATGTTATCAATGTTTATTTCATATATATTTCCAAATTCATTGCAGATTATTTTCTTCCTTTACATTTGGAGACTGAGATCCTTACACAATTACAAACTCCCAAATTCCTCTCTTAATACCCTGAGAATGAGGATCTGATCCTGGAAGATGGGACATAAATGCAGTGTTTTAATCAGTGGGTGTATTTGTGGGTTTGGGAAGTTTTGTGGGTATAAACTGATAGCATGCCCATTTCCTCACAGTCTATTATGTGAGTCTGTAAAGATCCAGAGATGTGTCCCATCAAGGTTGCTGCCTCAAGTAATAATCTTTGATTTTATATAACTTGCATACAGTTAAAACATACACTCTCCCTCTAATAGGGCCAAACTCAACATTATAGAATAAAACCCAAAAGAGCAATCACCCAAGTATACAGAATTATCATGTTGGCCAGTTTGGCTTTGCTAACTATATTGGCATTCTTTTTACTATGGTAGGTTAAATAAGACTGTCGACACTGCACACTAAGTGCATCATGACAAGGAATGGGAGGAGAGTAGTTCAGACATCAGGGAGAAGTGGGATGAATAAGGAAAGCTTCAACATCCTTTGATGAGGCTGAGGAAAGCAAAGCTCTGTGCTCTCTCACGCCTTTTTAGTCCCTGGTTCTTTGGTGTTTAGAGCAGCTGGTCTAAAATGCTGTTTTATTTATGAGGAAGAAATTTTTAAATTATGTACCACACCAGGATGACACTAATTCATTTTAAAGAATGAATTCAAATTTTCAAGGGGTTATGGCAGATGATTCCAGGCATCTATGAAGCAAGGCTTATTATGTCTGTGTGGCTAAAAAGAGGGACATCTCTGTCATCAGAACTTAACACAGAGTGGAATATGGCTACATTTCTAATTGCATGTTCATTTATGAGCTGAAGTCACACAATTACTTTCCATCTAATATTCTCTTATGACCATACAGGTGTCATTTTCTCCCCAAATTCTAGATGCTACTTGAGGACAAAGGAACATACTTTAATTATCCTATGTCCTGGGCACAAAATTTAAATAGAATAAGTATTTAGATACCTTTCCCCCAACTATTTTAATTGTATAAAATAATTATTTAGCCAAATACCTTTATATTTCCTATAACCTTTGACTAAATGGTGCCCAAATGGAAATGCCACTTTGCTCTGACCAGATGAAGTGTGTACCATTTTCCTTTCTCTAAGCAGAAGCCTCATTCAGGATAGTACTGAAGCCTACCCACTTATAAAACAAGAAGGTCATGATGGGTTTGGAGGGTCAGTTATGTTAATCAGAGAAGGCTCTAACATTTTCTATCATCAACAGATTAAGACCATCTGTCACTTGGTCTGAACAAAGGGCACCAACCTCATTTCACTAAGCAAACAAAACATACAATTACCATCATAACCCAAAATAAATACTTTCTTATTATTTGTTGTTTTTAAAATATTTATAACCCAGACTTCACGTCAAAGCCCGTAAATATTGTTGGAGGAGGGCAACAAGCATAAAATACTGTAAGATGTTCAAATTACATATGGATCTTGCATATATATGGCAATATAACATTCCTTGAACAGTGTTTTCATTATGTCAGTTATTTAATCAAAATCTATTACGGCTCCCCTTTTCCCTGACTTTATATACATATATAGGCTTGGGGATGTGGCTCAGCGATTGAATGCCCTGAGTTCAACCCCTGGTATCAAAAACAAAAACAAACAAACAAAAAAAAAAAAACAGTTTCATGTTATCAATGTTTATTTCATATATATTTCCAAATTCCAAATATACATATTTTTTAGTTGTCAATGGAATTTTTCATTTATTTATATGTGGTGCTGAGAATCAAACCCAGTGCCTCACACATTCTAGGCAAGCGCTCTACCACTGAGCCACAACCCCAGCACCCCCCCACACCCAGTACTGACTTTTGACTAAAGAAGCTCATCACAATTTGGTCCATTTCACTCATCCAGTCCACTTCTCTACAGTCTTACCAAAAAATCTCTGCTGTACTCAAGCCAGTGAGTACAAATACCCCTTTCTTCTGGAATTCCCAATCTAGTCTCACTCCAAATCCTAGGGCTCTTCAAGACTCATCTCCACTTCTTTTCCTTTCAGGAAGCCTTCTGCAACCACTGCCAACCCCAGGGAACACTTGCTTCCCTGGAGACCCACAGTGTATGTTGTCTCTTTCCTATGACCTGGCAACTAATGAGCAATGCAGGCAGGTATAGTTGCTCCTGGTGTGCTAGTCGTCTGTCCTGACTAGATGAATTCCTAGAAGGCAAACACTCCCTGTGTTCCCACCGGGCAGCCCTAATTGGATAAATAATGGACAAATTGCCTCACCCACATTTTTACTGATGAAGAAATGCATTTTGAGTTCCATGGTTCTTAAACTTTAGCTTGAATCAGAATCACCTGGATGGCTTGTTTCAAGCAGATTGTTAAAATAATCCCAGAAACCCCAAAGTTTCGGGTTCAGTAGTTTTGGAGTAGGGCTTAAGAATGTGCATGTCTAATATGATGTGATGCTGATGGTGGTGACTTGAGAAGCCACACTTTGAAAACCACGGGTTTGGCTCACTCTCTTGAGCAAGAGATTCTAACTGGCAAAAGGAATGTAGCACAAAATACTGGGAAAAGCATAGGCTGGAAATCCAGGAGAACTTGACTTGTCCTCTTACTAGCCACTACCTTGCCTGAGCAAGCCGTAATTTTAGTTGACTCTCTCACTTGTAAAGTTGCAATAGTATTGTCTACCCCACTGATTAAGACTACTGTAAGAATCCAATGTGAATGAATGAGCACAATAAGAAGCAAACACCTATGAGTGCAACTTGTAAAGAAAGTTACTTTATAAATATGCCTGACACATAAACAGGTGTTCAAAAACAACAAAATTTTTTGTGGTGCTGGGAATTGAACCCAGGGCCTCACACATGCTAGGCCAATGCTCTACAAATTGAGCTACATCCCCAGCCACCAGTAAATACTTAGTAAGTCTAATTTTATATTGTTTAGCTCAAGATTTCAACTGTAAGCCAAATTTTTTGAGACAAGGACCAATATTTTTCTTTGCTATGATTACACTGGTTGGAGAGAAACATTTATTAGGATTACTCATTATAAGTACCACCAAATCTATCTGTGAAAAAAAATAAAAACATTTATTTATTATTATTACTATGCTCACTTCATCCAAAATAGCTGAACTGTGCTGTTTTCTATTTACATATATGTATTTTGAAAGAGATCAGAACCTTGAAATCCGTTACTGAGTAGGAAGAATACCAATACAAAAATCTTGCCAATTTTTTATCTAGAAAGAAAACATTGGTTGACAAAGAAAACAGTGATTGTTTTAAAAATCCTAGAACTCCTACCAAACAGACTTAACCCAATCTCACTCTAGATTTATAATTAACTATTTTACTGTCATATCTCATTTTATTTGAGTGATTAACCATCAATCAAATTTTAAGATTCCCCTGTGGTCTCACAACCTACAAATTAGGGAAATGAAATGTCTCCTTTACCACAGAGTTAAGATCCATGACCTTCTTAAGTATGTATAATAAAAAAGGGTCATGGGTCACTAATGACAAATGGGCTTTGTGATGGATGGCTAAAACCAGGGAAAGGACAAGATAACATACAAAGAGAAACATTTTAAAACTTCAGAGAGATAGAGTACAAAATCCATAGTATCTTTACTGGCATTAGTTATATTGTTATGCTATTCTACACATGAAAAATCATTTATAGTTTTTCTACATGCAGTTAAGAAAAGAGGGTGGCCTTTAAATATGTTTTTGGATAATACAGCTGGAAGGGTAAGAAGTAACTAATTAAATACTCTTCATAAGTTGTGCCTAAATATATATACCATAAGTGAAAGTATACATGTTTGTACTTTTACACTTTTTGTTTCCACATTGTGCACACTTTAATGTTCAAATGAAGAGGAAAACCCTGTGAACCAACCAGCTGCCCAGAGAGTAGGGAACCAGGGCTTTGAGCATGTGACCTTTTGGCTTTTGAAAAGGTTACATGTTCTTGTGCATAAACTCACAAAGGCTGCAAATCAAAATGATGCTGAGATCCTTGGACAAAAGGAAAGAATAAGAGAACGAGAAAAGAGGGGAAGAGAAATTGAAAATCAAACAGAATCAAGCTGCAAGACCATTATGTACCATGACAGCCTCAACAGAGAAGTGCCCCCCCTCTGTGGGTAAATCTGTAACACACACCAAAAAAAAAAAAAAAAAAAAAAGAGTTTTCACAGAAATTTTTCTGGATATCAACTGAAATAATTTTATGTAGTTCAATGAGTATGCTTAAAATCACATGGGGTTCCTTTCCTTTTGAAGTTTAAAATTTGTTGTATTCTCTCACCATTCTCACTTCATCTGCACCTATTTCTCAGTTCATGTTTGGATGGCAGAAGAAAAGAGTAGAGACTTTTCTTGATTGTCAGACAGAATCTATAATACTTGGCAAAGACAAGAATAAGAAGAAAGGGGCTGGGGATGTAGCTCAGTGGTAAATCTTTTGTCCAATGCACGTGAGGCCCTGGGTTCAATCCCCAGCACCACACTTAGGAAAAAAAAACAGAAAGAAATGAAAAATTTGAATTTTGACATGTCACATGCCCTTCTCATCTAAAATTTTCTTTTCTTTTCTTTCTTTCTCTCTCCCCACACCAAAAGCATCCAAGGATTGTCAAGCAGTCCAGTTCTCCAGACTGTAAAGAAGAAACACAGTGGCCTCATGCAAGCTTTCCTTATTCAGAGGACTAGTGAAACATGCATTGTGTTTCAAGTCCTCAATTAATAGCATTTAAGTTTTTAAAATTTGAACTGTGAGACAAAACCAGGGAGTCAATGTGAAGGAAGCTCCTCTTTAACCCAGATGATTCTTTCTAAAATACACACTCCTCAAACGAAAGACCCAGGTTATTTTTACTTTCCATTATTTCTGACCTTTTATGACTTCTCCAATTAAAGATACCACAATTCCTAAAAACTGTAAGTAATCCAAGATAATTACTTCAGGGATGCTAAGCTCCTCAATGCTGGGCATCAAGCAATCAGGAGTAAGGTGTGGGGAGTTGCAAAGTAAAGAAGGTAACCACCTAAGCATTACTAAAAGGTGATGTTAAAAGAAAGACTTGAAAGAGGTGACTCAGGAACAGACGCCGAGCTCTATGGAAAGAAGGTTACAGGTATAGAAGAGTCAATGCAAAGTGCTACATCAGGAACAAGGGCTGCTATGGTCCAGTCTCAGCAAGGGGACCATGGAGTTGCATGGGGATAGACAAGGCCAGGGAGAGAGCAGGGGCCACATCTAGTAATATCTTATGGGGTTTTGTTTTTGGTTTTATTTCTTGGTAAGAATCTTGCTTTTCCTCTTGCTAATAGACCTCCCTAAAGAGTATTGTGATTTGACTTTTGTATTTAAAGAATCCTCTGTTTCCTACTTGGGGATAAGATGTAGCAGCAAAAATGGAAATGGAGAGAATGGGAAGAGGGTCTTGCAGTAATCCTGACATGAGATGATGATGCTTGATTCTGGGTAGAACTGCTACTGGTGGTGAGGTGATTGGATTCTTGACATATTTACCGGTAGAACAAATGGGAATTTCCTAACAGATTCAATGTGGGGTATGGAAAAAAGAAAGGAATCTAGCATGCCTCCGACATAGCATCTGAAAGGATGGGGGTTGCTATTGACTGAGATGAAGCAAATCTGGGCTGGGGAGAAGAGCAGGTCAGATTGGAACATACTAGACCATGAGGCACTGCACTTTTAACTGAGTTAAGGCCTGAATACAAGAGAATACAAACGATGCTCCACCATTCACAATACTCTGTGCACACTCACATCTCACTACCTTTGAACATGTTAATCCCTACACACAGGTTACCCTTTCATCCCCTTTCAGTACATAAATTCCCAACATTCTCCAAGATGTAGGCCACAAACCACATTGTGATGATTTTAACAACTCCCCTGGGCAAAAGTGGCTACAACCACTGCTTTTTTTTAACAGCATTTTGTGGCCACTGAAACACCATGCCACCCAGACCACATTGTAAGGATGTGCTTGTGGCTTCACTGCTCTCTGCAGTGAGAACCCAGGAGTGAGATCCTGCTCATGGATCACTTAGGTGTCTCCTAGTGCCCTAATAAGAATAACTCATCCCATTGGCTCTGGAGGCTGAGATGGGAGGATCACAAGTTCAAAGCCAGCCTCAGCAACAGTGAGGTACTAAACAACTCAGTGAGACCCTGTCTCTAAATAAAATACAAAATAGGGCTGAGGATGTGGCTCAGTGGTTGAATGACCCTGAGTTCAATCCCTGATACTCACCTCCCCAAAAAAAGAATAACTCATGCCTGACATATACATTTGCTGAATGAATTAAAGAAAAAAGAAACAGTATTCATTAAATATCTGCCACTGTCATTTGCTTTTTCAAGACACTCTAGCTTATTATCTCAGTAATAATCCTGACAAGAATGGCCAGTATTATATATATGTCAGGAAGGAAAATGAAGCTCAGAAAGCTGGACTTGCCCAAGGTCATGTTATTTCATGGCTGACTGAACTCCAGCCAAAGCCTTCTGACTCTTCACCTAGTGCTCTTTCCACCAGATTGTGCTACTTCCACTGCTACAGGGTCTGCTCAGGCTGCCAACATCAGCAGCACCCCCCTTGTTGTACACATACTGTGTTTGGGAAATTCAGACCCTGCGTGGCAATGGCCAAAGACTGCAGCAACTCCTTGACAATTGACTACTGTCTTAATTTTGGGTCTTGACTCATAATTCTTGTCAAAAGAGCAGAAGGGGTTGGGTTGTGGCTCAGCAGTAGAGCACTTGCCTAGCACTTGCAAGGCACTGGTTTGATCCTTAGTACCACATAAAAATAAATAAAATAAAGGTATTATGTCCAACTACAACTAAAATATAAATATTAAAAAAAAAAAAAGAGCAGGGGTGCGGATGTGGCTCAAGCGGTAGCGCGCTCGCCTGGAATGCGTTCTGCCCGGGTTCGATCCTCAGCACCACATACAAACAAAAGGTGTTGTATCCGCCGAAAACTAAAAAATAAATATTAAAAAAAAATTTTTTTAAAAGAGCAGAGGACAGAAACAGCATAAATTCACAGTACACAAAACAACAACAACAAAAAAAAAACAGCAAAACCAAAAATGGGGCAAGGCAATATTGGTAAAAATTAGTTTAAAAGATTTACTCAGAGTTCAGGGTCACATTAGCCAAACCAAGAAGTGGAGGTCAAGATAATTTGGCTTTTCTGTGAAGATTCTTTGAGTTCCTGGCACTTCTTTGCCTAAACTGAAAGAATATGAAGTTAGTAGGTGAATGCAAGTTTTAGCAGAAAGTTAGCAAGGGAATGAAGGAGACAGACAAGAGGAAGCGCTGCTAAGAAAGGCATTCAGAATGTTAGAGGAGAGCCATTTGTGTCAGATGCTGAATTTGGATCAATGTTTTGCACAGGTTGTCCTTACAAACTTATTTACTTTTTCAACCACTCATATTTTTCCTATGTCTACTCTGTCCATCTTAGTAAAAGCTTTAAAAATGAATATGGAGGGGCTGGGGTTGTGACTTAGTGGTAGAGCAGTTGCCTAGCTTGTATGAGGCACTGGGTTCGATTCTCAGCACTACATATTAATAAATGAATAAAGTAAAGGTCCATCAACATCTAAAAGATACTTTTTAAAAATTATGATAAATAAATATGGAATATGGTTAATTGCATTACTGGAAATGAAATTAATAGCAATTACTATTTCCACTGAATCTTCAGAGACAGCATTATAATCCTTTAAGTTATGCCAAATAATACAGTCTTCTCCTTCCTTAAAGAGTTGATATAATGAGACTATTAATTTCTACCAGATAGCAAATCCTAGATAAGACACATATTTGCTCCAGCTAGAACAATGGGGAATTCTCAAAGTTTTAAAGAACACTGTTGACCAAACCTGTTGAAAATCTGTTGACATACATCAAGTATTTACTGTGGATATTGAAAGGGAAGAAAAAGTGTTCTCTCCCATTTCAATAGCAACATGGAAAAATAAAAAGGAGAAGAAAAAGGAAAACTGATATCTGTCCATTTTGTGATTAGGCCCAAAGATAATATAATTTTAACCAAACATTTCCTGAGGTACTTGCAGGCAGGACCACGCCTAAAGTGGAGTGAGGTTGCAAAATGGAGAGTCTGGAGAGTCTTCCTTTCCTTCCTAGCTCTTCTCAGTCTGAACCTCGAGGGGTCTTATGCTTTGCAAGCAGAATCCAGCTGAAAGTTTAAGCTTTCCAACTTGTGACTCCTCATTCCCCCTCCCCATGATGTGTCACTGCTCCTTGCCCACAGCTACCTCCTAGCTGCCCTCCAGCCTATGGGTATGACAGCTGAAGCAGTCAGTCCTAAGAGACCCACACAGGTCCTGAATGTAGGTTCTGGCTTTTTAGACAGGGAATGCCAGGGTTTCTAGTCCCTGGAGAGAGATCTAGAATCTAAGTATGGTCTGGGGACCAACAGCTTTGTCATCTCTTGGAAGCTTATCAGAAATCCAGAATCTCAGGTCCCAATCATAGATTTACTGAATCTGAATCTTCAGTATTTTAATAAGATCACCAGGTGATTCAGGTACACATTTAAGTTTATGAAGCAAACTATACATCTCCTTGGCCTTTGGACTCTTCATCCCTTGCAGAATCAAGGAACCCAAGGAAAAGCACAATAGAGTCCTCTAACCACAGACCCAGGACAGGAATGCTGGCTGCCACGCCCAAAATCTGTAAGAATCATGAAGAATTTTCCTCAGGTATATACACTCATGTGCTGTACAATGACATTTCAGTCAATAGATGGCATATGTGATGATGGTCTCCCCCCCAAGATGATAAAGGAGCTGAAAACTCCTCTTCTCTTGGGATGTGGTGGCCATCATAATGTCAGTGCACAGTACGACATCACATGTTCATGATAATGCTGGTGCAAGCAAACCTATTGCACTGCCAGTCAGATAAAAGCATAATGCACATTATCATGTAAAGCACATATATTTGGTAATAAATGATTAAATTACTGGTTTAAAAATTTACTATACTACATTTTTCATCATTATTTTACAATGTAGTCCCAGTCATTTAAGAAAAAAGGTTAGTATAAAACAGCATGACCTGTTATGCTGGTGGCAGCAGCCTCATACCTCATGCTTACTGCATTTCTTGATTGCATCAAAACCTATACCACCTAGGTTCACTCTGCAATGTTTGCACAATGATAAAATCATCCAATGAAGCATTCTCAGAATGAGTGCCTATCATGAAGTAATGCATGACTGTACTAGAAATCTCCAAATGTGGTTTCTTAGGGTTGAGAAATAGAATAGACTACTCAGGAAGTGGTATACTTGGTAAGTTCAGAGTTATTTATTATTCGGGGGAGGGTAGATGCGTGGTTTTATATTCACTTGATCCTTGACCCACTGTTCTAATCTGGATTCAAACCCTGGGAGATTTCATCACACTGGCATCTGAGAGACCTCAGTCAGTCACATTTATTGACTGTCAAGTTAGTATGTCAGAGATATAATAAATCTTGTCTAAATTACACTGTCCACGCAACTAAAGAGTTTATTTAGTTGTAATTTCTGAAATATTTTGTGTTTTCCAAATTTTGTTGAAAACCAGTCTACTTTATGCCTTGTTTTTTGTTGGAGAGGAAAAAACTTATAGAAATGGAAATTGTCATTCTGCATCCTTACAATAAGTATTTGATAAACACCATGAAAGTCCAGGCAGTTAAGCTAATCCTAAAGCAAATGACTTGAGCCTGCTGGCTCTACCATATAACTGCTCTGTGACCTTGGGCAAGTCATTTATTCTCTCTAGGCCTTACTTCTCACCTCTAAAGGGAGATGGTACATTGGACATCTTCCCTGTGTCTGTACTTTAGTAGTTATACTAGACTTGGTCAGTTAATAAATCCCTATTTGTCAGTGGGGACAGATATTAGGAATGTAACAGGACTGGACTCTGAATTACACTGTCATTTTTCATCCCCGGGGCTTACATGGGGGTCAACACTGACGACAGTCTTGTCACCAGTGTCCCTCATTCTAGGTGACACTAAAGATCTGCTGGCAGGAGCTGGGGATGTGGCTCAAGCGGTAGCATGCTCGCCTGGCATGCGCTCGGCCCTAGGTTCAATCCTCAGCACCACGTACAAATAAAGATGTTGTGTCCACCGAAAATTTAAAAATAAATAAATAAATAAATATTTAAAATCTCTCTCTCTCTCTCAAAAAAAAAGATCTGCTGGCAGAGATTTATGACTGGTTTCTCTTTCTTACCTAGTTTGCAGTTTTCTTCATAATCCAGTGTCTATCTCATCAGCACTCCTGTATGTGTCTATATTTATTAATTTGATATCATTTAGTATTGACTTTAAGTCTCTCCCATCTTTTTTTTTTCTTTTGGTGACTCAGTCTCAATTCCTTTAACTTTTCTTCTAACAGTCTAATTTTCAAGTTGTTAAAAAAAATAGGTGCTAGTCTCTACCTCATTCTTCATGGAAAAAACAGTATCACACAAACCAGTGTTAATCACTTGTCAACCCTATGCAAAGGAAGTGGTATTTTCTTGGACTTTTATGTACCTTAGGTCCTCCCCTGAGTGTTTTTAATAATCTCAATTAATCCTCACAACCACATTATAAGGTAGGCATTATAATCCCTATTTTACCACTGGAGAAACTGAGGCTTCTGGAAATTAAAAAAGGAGTCTGATTTTATACAAGTAGTAGCAATGGGATTGAACCTGGGTCTAGCTATTTCAAAGTCCTTAATCTCAATATCTGCCAGACCTGTAAAAGGTGTATTTCAGAAGTGAAAATATCCTTTGTAATAACAGGACCCTGTATACATCTCATATTTATTTATGGGCCTATTCATTCTGATGAATGAGTCTTCATGAACACAGCGTGCACATAACACAGAATTAAGAGGAGGACTTCCAATACAATGGAGTTAAGATATTGCTCTCTCAAAAAGTTCACTATACAAATGGACAAAACTGCTAACAAACAATCATTACAGTGCTCTGAAAATTAACCAAAGGCATTTAACAATCTGAGACACATTTATTTATGACAAGTATTGAATTCAAGATTAGAAAAATGAGTCTGTGGCAGTGTTCTTGCCTGGATCAGCCTCCACCCTACAACTCCCACCCCTGCCTCTCACTTGGCTCTGTCAGGATGGTATTTCTCTCACCCAGGGCAGGACAGACTTCGAAAAACAGTAGCTTCACTGCACTTGCCAAAGGGGGTTCACTCAATTAAAGCATTCACAATTAACATGGAAATTCTCACTGGAAAGCAATCAGGAATGCCAACAGTGTGGATAACCCAAGATTGCAGTCATTTGGGGGACAAACAGAAAAACTAGTGGACTAACCAAATATTTAACAACATTTTGGTAGTTGAACCAGATACAAGTTAGAAAAAGTTCTTCGTGTGTGTTGGGTTGACAAGAACTATGCAAATGCACAAGGACCTAAGCCATACACATACACATGGCCAATGGAGCTTGTGCACACAGAAGAAACACAAGAGAGTTCAACTGAATGTAAGCCAGGCTAAAAATTTTTGAATAATTAAAAAAAAAGAAACTAAATGGAGACATTGGAAGTTGCACTTTGCAAAGGAAACATTCCACAGATTTGGTAAAACAAGGTACTAAACAAAAAATAATAACTACAAATTCCTTGTAGAAGGAAAGAGATGAAATATATATATATTTGCTGCTCTTATCTAAAATATCTGTACTGAACCAAAAACATATGAAACAAACAAAGAAAAAGGAGGTGTGTCTCAAACACAAGGGGTAAAAGCTATTGATTGCAAATGTCCCTGTGTGGTCTTAATATTGGACTCTGTGGATGAAGACTTCTATGCAGCTACTACAAATATGTTCAGAAACTAAAGAAAACCATGCATAAAAATTTAAAGGAAAACATGAAAATCATACAATTAATAGAGAATCTCAATAAAATGCTAAAGATTATTTTAAAAGAATCAAATGGGAAACTTTGGTAGAATTTAAAGATGCAGCACCACCTATTATAGAAGTACTCTTAAATTTCCATTAAATAGTTCAGTATCTGAAATGAAAATTTCTCTAAAGGCACACATACCAAATTTGAGAAAGTAGCAGAATAAATTAGTGAATTGGAAAAACAGATCAATAAAAAACTTTCAAGCTAAAGGGGTGATAAAGAAAACAGGCAGAGTCTTAAAGAGTTTTAAAGAACTCCAACCTTTACAACATAACAATCATAGTTTCAAAAAGAAAAAGAGAGGTAGAAAAAAAATTATTGAATAAATGATAGCTGAAAATTCCCCAAGCTTGATGAAACATATTAGTGTGCAGATTCAAGAAGTTCA
This sequence comes from Urocitellus parryii, assembly GCF_045843805.1. Lineage (NCBI taxonomy): Eukaryota > Metazoa > Chordata > Mammalia > Rodentia > Sciuridae > Urocitellus > Urocitellus parryii. The sequence continues at coordinate 68,451,889 of NC_135533.1, forward strand.
ATGAACCCTAATGGGATAAACACAGAATTAGTTATCCAGGCACATCAGAATCAAACTGTTGAAAACTGAAGGCAAAGAAAACCTTGAAAGCAGCAAGTGGAAAATGACTCATCATCCACAGTGACACAATAATCTAAATAAGGACTTCTCAACAGGAAAAAAAAGAGACCTGAAGACAGTGGAATCAAATAATCAAAGTGCTGAAAGAAAAAATTCTGTCATTCAAGAATATATCCCACAGACAAACATGGTGGCCCACGCTTGTAAGCCAAGCAACTCAGGAGGCTGAGGCAGGAGGATTGCAGGTTTGAAGCTGGCCTCAGCAACTTAGCAAGATCCTGTCTCAAAATAAAAAATGAAAGGGCCTGGGGATGTGACTCAGTGATTAAATGCATCTGAGTTCAATCCCTGGCACCAAAAAAGGAGAGCCACAAGCAGACTTTGCTTAAAATAACAATAACAACAACAACAACAACAACAAAACACCCAGAATATATCCCACAAAGCTTCAAAAACAAAAGGAAAAAAAACGAGATTTCCAGGTAAACAAAGATTTTGTGAAGCAAATCTTAGAAAGCTAAACAGAGTACTTATAAAATATGTAAACAATCTAAATGACAAGCAAAGCATAAATTAGGGGGAGGAAAAGGAGATACAGTAAAGCAAGTTTTTATATTTTATAGAATTAAGTTAGCATTACTCTGAAGTAGGCTATGATAAGATAAGCTATTTTAATGATTAGAGCCTCCATTAAGAAAACTCCAATAAAAAGAGTAAAAACTTCAATGGAAAAATTTAAATGGCACTCTAGAAATTATTTAGCACAAAATAAATCAATAGAGGAAAGAAGAAATGAAACAATAGAAAATAAATAACAAAGTTTTGGACATACACCCAACTAAATCAATAATTACACTAATTATGCATCATACAGGTAGATTTTTCAGACTGAAAAAAAATAAAAAGCAAACAAAACTATGGACTATGGAAAAGAAAGACATCTTCAAAGTAAGAAGATGGAAATATATATATATATATATACTTTGTAAACAGGGCATAAGAAAACTACCTATATTTTAAAAACTGAATATGAGACAAGAAATAGAGACAAACTGAGACACTCAATGATAAAATAGTCAATGCATCAAAAAGATATAATAATTGCACATGTTATAAAAAGCAAAAGTTGACAGAATTAAAAAGAACAATAGACAATTCAAAAAAAGTTGGACATTCCAATACTCACTCTCAATAACTAATGGAAAAATTCCATAGAAAATATTAGAAAGAATACTAAATAATTAAACAAAATTATCAACAAGTTGGACCTGACATTTATAGAATACATCACCTAAAGACAGCAATTACACATTTCTTTTTTTAAAAAAAGGAAATCACATGAATATATTCTTTAACCATAACAGAATTAAGTTAGAGATACACAAAAGGGAGAAATTGAGTAAAACCCCAATTATTTATAAAATAGATAACACATTTCTAAATAACTTAAAAATTAAAAAGAAATCACAAGAGAAATGTAAAATTATCTTGGACTAAATAAAATGAAACATATCAAAATGTTTGATGTATAACTAAAGTACTGCTTAAAGAGAAATAAATGCCTACATTAGAAAAAAATAAAGTTCTGAATTAATTACCTAGGCTTTCACTTTAAGAAACCAGAATAAGAAGAGTACACTAAACTCAAAGCAAGCAGAAGAAAGGGGGAAAATGAAGTAAAACCTCAGTTTTCTTTACCATCCCCAAATCAATCAATGTAGCATACTACATTAATAGAATAAATGACAAAACCACATTATCATTTTAGTAGTTGCAGAAAATGCATTTAATAAAATCCAATACCACTCACAATTAAAAATTGTTAACAAGCTAAGAACAGAAGAAAAGTCCTCAGATAAAAGGTTTCTATTAAAACTCTATGATTTGGGGCTGAGGTTGTGGCTCAGTGGTAGTGCACTTGCCTAGCATGTGTGAGGCACTGGGTTCGATTCTCAGCACCACATACAAATACGTAAAATAAAGATCTATCAACAACTTAAAAAATATATATTTAAATAAAAAAACTCTAAGGTTTATATATTTAATGTGAAAAAGTTAATACCTTCTTCCTGGGGCCAGGAAAAAAGTAAGGCTATCCATTCTCGCTATTTTTATTGAATTATATGGGACTTTCTAGCTAGTATACTAAGGAATGTAAAAATTAATGGCATCAAACTCAGAAAGAAAGAACCAAAACTTTGTCTTTATGCATAGATGACATGATGTAGGAAATTCATTTAAAACTACAAAAGTAAACGGGTTTAGCAACAGATAGTGTATAAGATCAATATAGACCAGTTCATTTATTTCTGTACATTGCTAACATACAGTTAAAAATGATGTGAAGGAAATAATTCCATTCCCAATATCATCACAAAAAATAAAATGTTTTGGAAAAAAATAACAAAAGAAGTGCAAAATATAGGCAATGAAAATTTGAAACACTGCAGAGAGAAACTGAAGAAAAATTAAAACAGAAACATTCAATATTTATGGATTAGAGAATTTAATATTGATAAGATATAATTTCCCCAAAATTGATCTACTGATTTAAAGAAATATGTATCAAAATTTTAGCAAATTCTTCACCAAATTAACAAGATCACCCTAAAATAGATACCAAAATCTGTTAGGAGAAAATATAGGAGTAAATTTTTATGACTGTGGGTAAAGAAATAGATTCTTAGATAAAACACCAAAAGCACAAGCAACAATAGGAAAAATAATTACACTGGACTTTATCAAAATTAAAAACTTTTATACCCCAATAAATACCATCAAGAAAGTGAAAAGAAAAAAATGTAGAGTAAAAATAAAATAAATAAAAAGAAAGTTAAAAGTCCGCAAAATGGGACAAAAGGTTCACAACTTATGCATCTGATAAAGGACTGTATCTAGTATATTTTTAAAAAATCAAACTCAATAAGAAAATAAATGAGTCAATTGAAAAAAATGGCAAAACATTTAAATAGACATTTCACCAAAGAAGAGTTATGAATGGTTCGTAAACATTTGAGAATATACTCCACATCATTAGCCAATAGGGAAATGCAAGTAAAACTACAAAAAAAATATACACTCCCACCAGAATAGCCTTAATAAAAATAGACCAGGGCTTGGCAAGGATGTCAAGAAGCTGGAATCCTCATTCATACCTAGTGGGAAAGTAAAATGATGCAGCCCTTCTAGAAAACAGTGTGACAGTGTCTTAACCATAAACTAAACGTATATATTTAGTTGTAGTTGGACCTTTTTTAAAATTTTATTTATTTGTTTATGTGATGCTTAGGGTCAAACCCAGCACCTTGCATGTGCTAGGCGAGTGCTCTACCACTGAGCCACAACCCCAGCCCTCTCTTAAACAGTTTAAACATAAGTATACCATATAGCCCACAATCACACAACTAAGTAACTACCCAAGAGAAATGGGTAGTATACACAGTACACACAGAGACTTGCATGCTCCTGTTCAGAGCAGCATTATTCCCAGTCAGAGAAGTCCCAAACTGGAAACAATGCAAATGTCAATCCACTGATGAATATATAAACACAATACAATGTCTCCATACAATAGAATACCACTGGTACATGCTACAACATGAAGCATCCTCTTAAACAAGCTAACTGAAATAAAGTAGACACAAGTGATTCCATGTTGTAAGAGTCCATTAATATGAAACATCCAGAAAAGGTAAATCTGTAAGAAAAGATAACAGACTACCGGTAGCCTTTCAGTAACAGCCGAATGGTCTCAAGGAAATTTTATGGAGGGGAATGATAAAATTTTTCAAAACTATTGTGATGGTTTCTGTATTAGTTTTCTATTGCCACATAATATATTGCAACATATTTATAGGATTAAAACAACACACATTCATTATATCATAATTTCTCACAGGTTGGAAGCCCAAGCATAACTAAGATGGGTTCCACAAGGCTACAATCCAGGTGTTCAACAGGCTGATTTCTCACCTGGAGCTCAGGGTCTTCCTCTAAGCTTCCTTGGGTTTCTGGAAGAACTCAGTTCTTTGCAGTTGAAGAACCAAGGCCTTGTGTCTTCATAAGCAATTCCAATGGAGTTGTGAGCTTCTTCAAAGCCAGTAGGAGAGTGCCTCTTATGGCAGTTCTTTTTTAAGGGTTCATATATGATTAAGTCAGGTCCAGCCAGGATAATCTCCCTTTCCATTAACTCATAATCATAAGACATGGAATCTTAATGATACCTGCAAAACTCCTTCACCTTTGCTACATAACTTAACCTAGTTATGGGAATGACATCTATGGTATTCAGAATCTGCCCATGACCTAGGGAGGAGTTTTACACAGGGCACATAAAGAAAAAATGAATATCTTAGGGACCATCTTAGAATTCTGCTTACCATAGGTGCAAAACTTATAAATTTATTAAAAACCTCTCATTATACACTTGTCATGAGTGAATTTCATGATAAATAAATAAAGTCATAAAAAATATGCCAAGTTGTTGTACTAACAATAGTACTAACAATAGTACTATTGTTCCATTTTTTTAAAAATTTGAACTACTTTTAAAAACGAAATAAATAAATGATCCAAACCTACAACTCTCTTCTCTCGAAAATGATTCCACAGAAGAAGTTTTCAGTATTCACTAACCATACCTTTTATAATTTGTTACCAATTAATTCATAGTAACCATTTCACATGAGCCCAGCAGCCAACTTTTTCACTAGCTGGGTTTTATTCCTCTGTCAGGATGAATAGAGGCTCACTTACATTCAAAGACTTCAACTTTCCAAAGAGTTGAATTACCTTTAAACAAGAGTGATCATTCTCTGATTTCTCCACAAGGGAGTGTCTCCGATCTGAGCTTCCCTCAAACAAAATTTGAGCAACAATGATTAGTTACACAAAGCCCCCATTTCACCTGCTATATAATTTCATTCACCCAAAGACCAAAAACTCTTGAGTTCTGGAGCTCTTTACAGTATCTTGGACACATCTTTTAAGTGTGGTTGCTCATGGTGTTTTGTGTCTGCTAAACTGCTGTCTAAAAGTAAAAAACTTCCTGACTTTAGCTCACTCTGAGAATCTTGACTCTCTAAAGAGCTTACTGTGCAAAAAAAAAAAAAAAAAAAAAAAAAAAAGTAAAGCAGCAAACCTCGTTAATTCTACTTTAGGTGTTATCTTGACACCATGAAGCACTACAAATTCCCTAAGGGAATGCCCAACAATGTCAACTGGATGGTTATCTTGTAGGTTGTTATTCTCAAGTCCAGACTTAACTGTTACCATGGAAACAAATCACAAAAGGAGCTGTCCAACCTGGGGAGAGGGGACTGGAATTCTTTCCAGGATTTTATGTTAAATCTAGTAGAAATGTATACATAATATGTTTTTGTGAAAATAAAAAGCTTCCCTTAGAATATGCAAACATTATCTTGCTTTATAACACATGGACCACAGACACATAAGCAAACTTTTAAAGGTAATAATATAATGTCATACAATATATATTTTTTAAATTAGGGTCATTTGCTTCCTGCAACCTTATTGACTACAATGGTCATAATATCAGATGAACTGAAAATCTTAAAAGCTTTATTCAATTAGTCAAGGATGCAGTCACATCCATAGAATATGCTAGAGGTTAGATTAGAGATCTATATTCACCTAAAGAGCATCTTCAGGACACTGGCTGACATTGTCACCCACATGAAATTTTGCTTACAAGTTTGGGTCATACTCTATAATTTACAACAAGCCCTTGTCATTTACCACAGTAGTATAACATAGTAGCTTATAGGAGTTAAGTCTAAGGGATAAAGGTCAGATTCCTTGGATAACAGTCCAGCTCTGCAACTTAACAGCTTTGTTATTTAATTTAATTTAATTTATTTATTAATGGGGGTGGAGGGTACCAGAGATTGGACCTAGGGTTGCTTAACCTCTGAGCCACATCTCCAGCCTTTTTGTATTTTTATTTTAAGACAGGGCCTTGCTAAGTTGCTGAGGCTGGCTTTGAAGTTACAATCCTTCTGTCTCAGCCCCCTGAACCTCTGGGATCAGCTATGTTATTTTAGCCAGTTACTTAGGCTCCCTAAGCCTCAGTTTCCTCTCTATAAAATGAATATAATAGCACAGAGCAAAGGTTGGCAAACATATTATACGGGCCAAATCCCAGTGCCAATTATGTAAAGAAAGTTTTATAAGAACATAATTCTACTCATTTTCTTATGTATTGTCTATGCATGGCCTACAAAGTCTAAAATATCTAGTGTCTGATCCTTTACAGAAAAAAAATTGCCAGCTTGTGACATAAAAGCATTTTTATAAAGATTAAACGAGATAATTCATGTAAGGTTCTTCATATGGTTAAGCAATTAGTAAATGTCTGGGATTGCTGTTATTTAATAATAGTGATGAGTTGTAAAAAATTATGGTGATCGTATTTCCTAAAGTCCAGAGAGACCTCTTTATTTACTTCAGGAGCAGACTGCGCATGAAATAACACCTCAGGATCAGTGTGCTCGGCCCCTCTTTTTTGATGTACTGGTCCTGGAGGTGGCTGAGGTGGTGTGATCACAGGATGTGATGTGCAGCTGTCAGTGCAGGGCAGAGAGCCCGGTGGGCCACGGACAGCAGCTGCCACGAGTCATCCATTTCAAGTAACTGATACTCTGCCATTCCTTGATGGAGGATCTGTTAGTCACAGGTGTATGACACATGCAAATGCATGACTGGCCCCATTCCTCACTAAGCAGTGGACACTGGGGGTAGTGGTGGCAGAAATTACACTTAGATGATGACCAGCAGAGGAGCAGGCAGCCACAACAGAGCCTGTTTCCGTTTCCCCAGGCTGTAACTGGTTTCCCAAGATGTATTATATTTGTCTAGAATTAGAAGTAAAGAGTGGCCTAGAACCTAAAATTTTAAAATGTTAGTTTAAACTAACAAAATCTAGACTAACAATTCCAAATAATATAATGAATCCAAAGCTGGTAATTTATCATAGAAAGTGACACGGCTATCCCCATATTAGTACATTTGCAAATAAACATTGGTCAATTGCCAAACATTACAATGGTTCTCATAAACCTTTCAAACAATCCTCACAAAGTTGTCTTTCAAAATAAATATTTAAAAGATCTGAAGAGTTTACACTGAGACAGGAATTTTCAGATACAAACTATTGCCTGTACTCTCTGTTCCTGTCTAGGGTCTGGGCATCTCATCCAATCAATGCACTTCGCTAACTCTCATGTTAAAGGAAAGCTGTAGGAACATGCAAAGTTAAAACAGCCATGATTCCAAATTATTTCCTGCTGGATGCTGGTGAATTCTCATTAGTCCCTGCCCACAGAATAAATAAACTCAAGTCCATATCAAGGAAAATATATTGCCAGGAAGAACAATCAAACTGGCAAATAGTTTTGTGTTGAAATGGAATCACTGAATCATACACAGTTGTAATATCTGCAGCATTCTTCCCAAGAATCTTCCTGCAAATCATTTTATTGGTATTATTTAAAACAATTAGGCTCTTTTTTGGATGTAGCTGCTTACTAAATGCCCTGCACACAATCTTAATAAGCAAGGTCATTTCACTGGAATAGCTTACCACTAAGACAGGCAAGACTGCTGCCTATAGAAATGAAGAGCAGGAATTCACTTAAAGTGGGCAGACTTCATCAAGGACGGGATGAAATGGTTCTAGAGTTTACAATGTATTCAAATATTCAAGTTGATACAAAGCTCCTGCTTCTTCAGAGAGCCAGGGGTGATGCCTGATTATTGTTAGCTGCAAAATTTTCCACATTGGCCCGGCACAGTGGAGCATGCCTGTAATCCCAGTGGCTTGGGAGGCTGAGGCAGGAGGATTGCGAGTTCAAAGCCAGTCTCAGCAACAGCGAGGTGCTAAGCAACTCAGTGAAGCCCTGTCTCTAAATAAAATACAAAATAGGGCTGGGGATATGGCTCAGTGGTTAACTGTCCCTCAGTTAAATCTCCAATACCCCCCGCCACACACACACAAATTCTCCACAATGACATCCTTTACCTTCCCCACTGAAGCAGCATATACACTGAAATTGTCTGTGAGCTCACCCATGGCTTTGTCTTCCTCGGCATGAGTAAATAACAACCATGTCATTTTTCATGGCAAAGGAGTAACAAGAGCATCTGCAGAGACTTCAACACAGTAAGGTCCCTCAGGTCTCAGATGATGACAATCTACAATTGATAGGGCAGCCCAAGGGAGTCAACTTGATTATGACCAAAAAGAAGAAGCCACTATATAGTCCAACCTTTTTCTATTTGTTAATAAAATAATACTTTCCCCCTGAATCCCAGCATTTCTATACCTTAATTCATGGTATGGAGGCTTCCTAAATACCTGATTTATATGGTGTTTACTCCTTTGGTACATGAAATGTATCTATAAAGATATAGATATTGGCACAAATAAAGGAACATAAAAATGTGGAGAAGCTGCATTTTTCACTCTTCTCTGTAAGGGACAGGTTTGTAACCAATGAACTTATTGCATCCTGTATTAGTTTGCTAGGACTGCTAACAAACTAGTACCTCAAACTGAAGGGCTTAAACAATGTAATTTATTGTTGTACAGTTTTGGAAGCTAGACGCTCAAGATCAAGGTGTGAGCAGGCCTGGTTCCCCCTAAGGACATGAGAGAGGATATGCTTCATGTCTTTCTCCTAGCTTTTGGAGGTTATTGGCAATCGTTGGCTTGCAGATCTCTGCTTTCATTTTTACATGGCTTTCTTCCACCATGCCTATCTTTATATTCCCTTTTTAAATAAGGGCACTAGTCATATTGGATCAGGGCCCACCCTAAATACCCCATTTAATTAAATGAGGTCATATTCTGAGGTACTAGGGGATAGGACTTCAAAATATGAAATCTGATGGGACAAGTCAACCCTCTACACATTCATATTTCTAAAGTTCTGTGTCTACCTGCAGGTAGGATGACAACCACTGTTTCTAAGTCCCTATCTCTTCTTTGAGGTGCTAAGGAACAGAATGCAAACAAAGTACCAGAAGCAATGATATGAACAAACCTGTCCTCTCATATATATTCTTTTTAAAAAATACTGTTTTAGTTATAGATGGATAAAATATCTTTATCTATTTTTATGTGGTGCTGAGATCAAACTTAATGTCTCACACGTTTGAGGCAAATGCTCTACCACTGAGCTTCAGTGGTATATTTCTTTTTATATCAAATTTCTAAGCATATGCATTTGGTAAGCTGACGGATTTAATATATTAAAATTGTTTCATGCTTTATTGGTTAGTAAGGTTGCTCATTAGTCACGGCTGACACAAAAAATTACTGACTGTCCTCATCAAAAACATGAATGGGATTATGGCTTGAAATAAGACACAATTAGATTTCAAAAGCCTATCACAGATATTGAATGCAACTGGAGAAAAAAAGAATATTTATTGAATTTTACATCCTTATTCTATTATATTGACTCAAACTGACTTTCATATATATATATATATATACATATATATATATATATAATCATTTGTTGAAGGTTAAGGATATAGTTTGTGTTTTGAAAACAGTTTTCATCACACAGCATCAGTAAGGGTATAGATCGCTCAGGCCGAGGTATAAGACCACTTCATTTATTCAAAATCAAGTAGCTACAGATATTGCTATGGATATGTGATGCCTACATACCCCTGAAGCAAATCTGCCAGATGCCATGGTGGAAAAAAATGGTGCATTCTACCTACTAACAACATAGATTGATGTCATCTTTCTCCCAGCACTTTTCTTTTTATCATTGCTTATTATGGTTACATGTCCTTGTGAGGCAGAGCTAGATGATGAGGAAGTTTCTGTTTTGTTTCCATCTTCTAGCAAAGAAAAAGAAGTGCTTGGGTACTTCTCCAAACTTTTCCAAAGCCATACAGTAGGGCTGGAGATGCAGCTCAGTGGCAGAGCTTTTTCCTAGCATGCCCCAAGTCCCGAGTTCACCCCCAGTGGTGGTTGGGGAAGTCGTGTGGCAAAATGAAGTTTCCTAATCAACAGAGAGTAGACCTCTACTTCTCAAAATTTAACTAATCAAATAATTTATGTAACTTTTTTACACTAGGTTTCTCTCAAAAAATGTGGCCACACTGCCTTTAATCCAACCCCTACAACCTACTAACTAGTTGGGAAAGTTCATTCAGTAATTCGACTCAATTTGGAATATAAACAATAGATAAGTAGTATTTAATGATCAACCAAACAGGGAAGAAATTTTGTTTTTAAAGCTGCAGCACGAGTGTTTCTGATCTGCTTCCCAGGCCCGCCTTCTCACTTTTCATTTCTGTTGTGTGTGCCTCACTTCTGATTTCTTCAAACTCGGATGGCAGAAAGCAATCTCAGGAAGTGTTTAACTCATCAGTGTGCAGCCACCCAGACACGTCCAGAGGGAAATGACAGCACCAGCTCCAGAGGTGGGAAAGGCAAAGACTTGTACAAATCTGGAATCATCTGCCATGAGCAAAGGCAGAAAATTATAGTGGAACCCTTTGGGATCACAAAGATATCATTTAGGACTGTATGATGGCAATTTAGAAATGATATACTTCTGGATTGAATGATTTCACTTGCCCACTCAATTACTTAATATAGAACCAAGTAGCAAAATGCAGTCTACAAAGTCCAGGCATGAAACTATGAATGTTTGATTTCCTTTTATCTAGACTTCATCAATGTCTTCAAACCAGAACTGAGGACAAAATCTCCCCCATTTTCTCCAACAGAAGATCCACTTGATATTTTTACAGTTTTCAATATTCATGTATTCAGTCATTGATTCTTGCACTCACTCATTCATCAAATATGAGGCTCTTACATATGCACCAGGCACAAAGTACAATGAGAAAGGTAGCTCAGCTTCCTCAGGGAACAGAGCAAAGAATGGGTTTCCATAGTCAGAGACCTGTGGAAAGCTGACAGAATTCTTTCATGAGCAAGGCCCCAAAACACTCCCAAAGTTAGTTATCTTTTTTCCTTTATCATGTGGGACTTGGCCCCTCAAAATTATCCTGAGCAAATATCCAACATTTTCACGCAATTGAGGTGCTTCTTCAATTATCACCTGTCTACCTCTTCACTGATTTTATTTAAATAAAGCTATTAACTTAGCTTTATTTGCTGGCTTCACTTGGTTCTATTGCACTACATTCTTTCAGTAGGCTGAATAAACTGTCAACTTACATATTCCTTAAAAGTTGTTCCTGACTTGAACCTTGATATATTTTAAAAGCTCACATGTCATATAATCCTTGAGCACAGTAAAGAATCCTCTTTGATATGAATAATCACTCAAAATGGGTTTACCAAGTTCACATTTTCACATTACTTTCTTAAGCTGGGACCACCTATATATAAAAGAACAAAATCACTGGAAAGAAGAGCTGATCTGGATAAGAATGTAATGCAATTTTAGCTTTGACTTCTAAGGAAATTCTTCTGAATACATTTATTTTAAATGTAAATGTATCCTCATATTTCATTTCACAGGGTAATTTATGAGTTATTTTTATCTTACGATGTTGAGCTTCTTCAATGACCTAAAGTCCCACCAAAAAAAAAAAAAACCTCTAAAATATTTAGAATTGAATGCTGTGAAAAGAATACTATTCTCTATTATCCAGGAAATTGCAATAAAAAATTTTATTCCCCTCCTTTTCTCTTTCAGATTTTAAGTTGTTACCCTTACAGTGCTCTGTTCTTCACTCTTCTCATTTTTTTAAATTTTCTCCCACTCCCTCTGCTGAAGGACACTTCTCCAGGACGTGAAAGATCTCATTACTCACCTGAGTCTTCCCTCCATCAAATCCTTATGCTCTCTATCTCCAAACTTCTCTTTCCAGTCCCAGAAAATGAATCTGATCATAAACTCCCTTACTGTCTGCTGTTTAATGAATCCTCTCAGAGCTCTAGGACAGCAATCAACCCTTGATATATCTCACCTTCCACTATAATTTTGCAACATAGTAAATGTTGCTAGAAATATATGTGTGTGTATGTGTGTATATATACACACACACATATATACATATATATATATATGAATTAAAAGATACTTGCATGTTAAAATTAAAATTCATGATATATACAAAGTATATAATAAGTAAAGTACATATAGCAAGTTAATATAATCAATTCTGAAGCAAATTATTTTTTGTTTATATTACATGTTAATTATCTCTGAATTTTCACTTTACTATTTTACTCTCATTATTTATATGTCAGTATTATTTTCCTAAAAGTAACCTATTAAGTATACATATATACACATATATATCTAAATATATTAAGTATACATGTATATATATATATGAAAAATGTATAATGAATTTTGTCCATCATGCTATAAACATCAGAACAAAAGACTATCATCAAGTTATTTAAATGGCTAAAGATGTCAAAGTAAAATTTGGCAATTTTTCAGTTTTAAAATGCTACAGTTTTTCAATTTCCAACAGTAGTTTTATGGAATACTAGGAAGAGTTTCAAATTACCCCAAACTGTTTTTTGTTTTCACTTACATTCTAATAACCTCTACTTCCTAGTAGCTGTTTTAACATTCTAGTTCCATCTGCAGCTAACTTCTCTTACTTAAATGTTTTAAGTAAGATGCTGCCTACCAAATTGAAACAGAACTAAGTGTCATTTTAGAAACTTCATTTGCAAACATGAGACTGATGGACCCCCACTGGAACAGAAAGCCAAAAATCACTCTTCTTAAATATACTCATGGAAGGGAAAAAACACTGGATAGTCAACATGTAAAACAGCCTCATCTCGTATATCAAAACACTCTGCAGACAACAGCAAAATACTCTAATGCAATTTTACAAAGGAAGTTGGTTGGACATGTCTATATTTATTCAACCAGATAGTAGAGAGGAAAGCTGAAAAACAGTCAGAAGAATATTTGCAATGCAATTAGGGGGGACAAGTGCACCTGAGTGAATGCCAGAAACAGGGGCCTCCCTTAATTCACACAATCCAATGTCTTAATGCGGCATACAGCATCAAACTGCACTTCCTACAGTTTTCAAACTTTTGTCAGTTAACTAGATGTTTACCGAGTGCCTCGCTTGGGCACTCAACATTTCGGGTACACCATCCAGCACTATGTATGCTGTTCCAGCACCATCTGTCACTTAAGCTTGCACAGATTCAGAAATTTCAATTCAAACTAATCTACGCGGCACTCAAACTGAAGCTATAATTCAAATTTCGACATGAAGCTTGAATTCCTTTTCAGTGTTCTTCAACTTTGACCCAGCTCCCCCTCCCTCCTTCACTGAAAAGGGCCAAGACAACAGCCCAGCAAGTGGGGCAGGCAAAACAGGCCTCCTTTGTTCACTTTTGTCCTTTCAGCTCTCTATTGAGGTGAGGGACTGAAAAGGCGCACCAGGCTTTGGAAGGCAGAAGCATGCTAGCTCGCAAGCCATCCTCCCTCAAAGAACCAAAAAGCTCCAGGGTGAAACTCTTTCACAGTCCACTCTTACCTTAAGGCATAATTAGTGGAAGATTAGTACTTTTCCTCTCCCTTATCATTGCCCTCTGAGAGAGAAGCTGTTCATGGCATTTAATATGAGTTTGTAATGTTTGTCAAAAATGCATGCTGCAAATCATACCATTCAAATGCCAAGAGCATCTAAAAGAGTCATGGAATTAGCTTTAAAGTTGAAATTTGGAGAAAAGATCACTACATGATGAATACATATACTGAATTTTTTGAATGCTCTCAGCCCACTTGAGAAAGATAAATTAAATTCATTGCATATTACCCAGTGGAAGACCTCCTACAGGATTCCCTCAGATTGCCCTGGGAATAAATTTTTCTGGTTATAGTGGATTTGGAGCCAACACACCATGCACACCATTAAATACATATATTTAAATATATATAATGTTAAAAATGCTATTTCTAGTCCTTCCTATCATTTCATAATAAAAAATTTTAAAGGATCATTTTTGTTGAATTATAACTGACATTTTTATTCCCATGTGAATGAAACAATATTTTAGTGCAGAGTAACATAGAAGAAAATCAAGGAATACTTAACACAAAATAAGATCTGTCATTCCTGTTTTTAAACTGAATAAGCCATTTGGACAGGATGTTCCATGGAGGAGCATTAGTAGTTATAATTTTGTTCCCTTACTAGTGGCATTTCTTATATTCAGTAGCTTTTTAATCACTTGAATGAAGTCCTGCATCAGACTGTTAAAATTTTTTTTTCTAATTTGAAATTCCGATCTTGTAGGCCAGTAAAATAGGTCAATTAAGTTGACACCACATCTTTTTTATTAGCTCAGCTAAGCAATTATAATTGGGTGGTGAATGTTTATGCTGTCATCTTTGAAGATTCAGTGGTGGGGAGAAATGCCCAATGCAGAGCTGTAATTTACAATTCGAGCACATCTCTAAATATTCAGCATGAAGACATTCCTGTCTATGGTTAGACCTGAGGTAAATGTGCTCTCAATCTGAGTTAAAATAATAATGTCATTTGGGGGCAAAAAGCATACTAATTTAATCTGTTCTCATAGCAAACTGATTTGGCACAAGTTTACTACAGATATGTATATGCTCTAATTCAACATTTTTTAAAAACCAACAAGAATGTATGTCACCAGGAGGGCCTATAATCCCAGCGGCTCAGGAGACTGAGGCAGGAGGATCATGAGTTCAAAGCCAGCCTCAGCAACTTAGTGAGGTTCTAAGCAACTTGGGACCCTGTCTCTAAATAAAATACAAAGGACTGAGGATGTGGCTCAGTGTTTAACTGCCCCTAGGTTCAATCCCTGGTAATAGTAATAGTAATAGTAATAATAATAATAAATGTATGTCACCAGTGCCATCTAATCCTGGATTATGACACACATGCCCCACAACATCCATGCAAGGCATGGGGTAATCAACACATGTTGGAACCTGTACATCTTCTTATTATTAATAATAGTTAAGCCAAAAAGTCAGAAAATCTTGCAAATAAGTTATCCATATATGTGGTATATTAATTTGTAGCTTTAAAAAGCAACAGGGACAGCACTTCCTACCCATTTGAATGACTATTACTAAGAAAACAAAAAGTAATAAATGCTGGTGAAGATATGGAGAAATTGGAACTGTTGTATGCAGCTAGTGGAAATATAAAATGATAGTCACTACAGAAAACAGTAAGGCAGTTCCTCAAAAAAGTTAAGATAGAATTGCCATATGATCCAGCATCTCTTTTAATTGTATCCAAACAATTGAAAGCTGTGACTCTAACAGATATTTATACAACCATGTTCATGGAAATATCATATAAATAGCCAAAATGTGGATGTAAACCAGGTATCCATCGACAGATAAATGGATAAACAAAATGTGACATATACATAGAATGGAATATGTAAATAAGATGTCATGGTTTAGATAGTGGTGTCCCCTAAAAGCTCATGTTGTGACTTGGGGTAGTCAAAGTCAGAGACAGAAATAGGGGTTGCCAGTGGGGAGAGAGGACAGGAATTACCTAATGAGCCCAGAGTTTCAATTTGGGGGGATGGATAGTGGTGAGAGTTGCACATAATATGAATGCCCTTAACGCCACTGAACAAGATACTTTAAATGCTTATATTTGTAAATTTTATGTTTTACCACAAAAAAAGTAACTCAGCCATAAATATCTCCATATGTCCCTTTTTTAAAAGGTAATATGATAAATAATTTATAGCTGCTAAATCCAAAGGCAGGGCCATTTATATTTTCCTCTCCCATGCAGTCTTCCCCTTCCCATTTTGAGAAGGAAAATCAACAATTATCAGTTGATTTTGGTAGATTTTGTCAACCATGGAAACTTTAGTTAAACTCATAGAAGCAGAGAGTGGAATGGTGCTATTTCAGGGGTTGAAGATGGGAATGGGGTGAAAGTGGAACAGAAAGATGTTGGTCAAAGGGTCCAAAATTTCAAGAAGGAGGGGTAAATTTGGCAGGTCTAATGTATATCTGGGTAACTATGGTTAATACTGTATTGCTCTTGAAATTTGCTAAGATGGTAGATCTTAAATGTTCTCACTACAAAAAAAAAAGGTAATATGTGAAATGATGGATATGCTAACTAATTTGATTATGGTAATCACTTTATAATGTATACCTATATCAAAACATCAACTTGTACACAAATATGTGCAATTTTAAAATATTTACTTTTTAGTTGTAGTTAGACACAATACTCTTATTTTACTTATTTATTTTTATGTGTTGCTGAGGATCAAACCCAGAGTCTCACCCATTCGAGGTGAGCGGTCTACCGCTGAGCCACAACCCCAGCCCAATATGTGGAATTTTTATTTGTTCATTATACCTCAGTAAAGCTGAGAAGAGTAGGAAGCTCTGTCTCTGATCTGATGCTCCTTTCCCCCAACCCTTGTTTTACAGGGCTAGGAATCAAATCCAAGGCCTCACATATGCTAGGCAAGCTCATTATCACTGAGCTACATCCTCAGCCCTAGCCTCTGATACTTTTTTAAACAAAGGAGGTTTTTATTTGCCTGAGCAAAGGGTTAAGTAAGCCACTGAACTCTTGTCCTTAGCATCCAGGCCTCTCTTCTGTCTTCACCTGCCAGGAAGGTACAGGCTCCTTCAAGCGGGAAGGCATGCAATTTAAAATCAGAGTACCTAACTGTATTTAGTAATTTCCAATCATTTTCAAATCACTTCCTCTTCATCAATCATCTCAGCAGTTGAATCTAAACATGAAAAAATTCCCAGAGAAGATGAACTCATTAGAAGCTCTATATCCCAGTTACATTTGCTCCTGGCTGCTATGCTTCTCAGATAGAAACTGTTGTTTGGAAATGGGGATGAGACTCCATAGGCTGCTGATGTAGGCTGAAAATCAGGACCTTTTTAAGAGAGGGTCAGAATCAGCCTGGGCATCTCAATGGCTACCCTTGAAGAGAGTCATGGCTGTTGGGGGCCTTAGGGAGGTTTTCTCAGATACATTCTGTTTCATGATTTGAGTGCTGGTTACATCAGTGTATTCTGTTCTCCAAGCTGTACATTTGTGACTTGGGGGAAAAAAAAATTGATGTGGGGGAGGAATATGTGACCAAAACTTGAATTAACCCCCTAAGGATAGAAATTCAGTTTTACTCATCAGTGTCTTTCCAGTACTTAGAATAGGAAGCCATACACTCAGTAAATATTTATGAATGAATGAATCTCTCTAAACAAAAGATTCTTGTGGAGTTCTATTAAATAGTTCCTTTCCATATACACAACATAATACCCACATAAGAAATTAAAAAAAAAAAACTATACCTGCACAAAAGCATTATTTGAAGTGATTCTTAAGGAAATTTTTTACAGCCCAGGTGTACACATCCTCAACTTCCTTTCACATACACTTCTGAAGTGCTCACTCCAGCCATAGGGTGTAGCATTTCCAAAGATGACTTGCTTTTCATTTACTGTCACTGCTGCAGCAACAATGATGTTATATAAGGGTGCAGGCATTCAATCCAAGTACCACATCACTACCTGCATTACAAGGCTAGGCAACTTCTCTCCATCCCACTGCACTCCTTTTGAAAGGGTTAGGTGAAATTTTGCATGAGTTTAATTATAGCTCTATAATTCCAGGAATGTGAAATGTTTAGTAACTTTCCTGTCATAAAGCAGAAAGAAGGTTGAAAGATGATCATGAATCAGAAAGATTATGAATACAAAATGAGTCCATTTTTTCCAATTGATTGGTTAATTATAATAATTCTAAAAACTATAGCTGATTTCACTTTCATTCACATTCTTCTCTTCTACTAGTTAACATGAAACATCTTTACAAATGTGCCAAACACTGTCATATATTTAGGATATAAAATGCTTGTCTAGGTTTCTATACTGCAGTCCTATTCAAATTCAACTTCCAATTTGAAGACCAACTCTTCTGCAGTCAAAACAGTCTTCAAAGGACATTCTGGATGTGAGCCCTGAAAAAGAAACATTTGCAAACAGAAAGGTTTGTCTTTAAATTTTTTTTTTTTCTTAAAAATTGTGGCTGGGGATGTGACTCAAGTGGTAGCGTGCTCTCCTGGCATGTGTGAGGCACTGGGTTCGATCCTCAGCACCACATAAAAATAAAATAAAGATATTGTGTCCACCTAAAACTAAATATATATATATATATATATTTTTTTTTTTAATTGTGATGTGCCAGGATCATCTCTTTTTAAAAAAAAAATAATTGTGATGTGCCAGGAACATCTCTGATTTAAGAACACTTTAATGACTGTGGTGGATTGGATTGTGGGTTAACACTCACCTATGTAAAAGAAAATAGGAATAAAATAACATGTAATGGACTTAAGGGCAATACAGAGTAATAAAAGATTATTCATGGTCCTCTGAATTACAATATTACCTACTATGGTGGAGAGGTTAGAATCAAATGGGCTTGTAATGTACTTTTATTGCCATTGGATTTAGGCTTCACCTAATTTAATAATAAGCCCCCCAAAGCCACATTTTCAGTCTTGGATGATAAAGCACTGGGGCAAAAAGTTAACATTAGCCTTGGGAAAGTTACTTGACCAATCCAAATCTCTGTCTCCTAATCTTTAAACGCGGTTGTTGTGGGTAATTAAATGAGATGATGATATGTGTAACATGCACAGCACCCAGCACACCTGAAGCTCTCAAAAAAAAAAAAAACACGTTGACTTCATAAGAGTTAAGTAGAATGTATTAATTATGTAAATCCATTGCAGCACTTTTGGAAGGTCTCATTCACTTCCGAGCTATTATCACAATATTTCAGTAGCGGTCCAGACCTGTCGGTTTGTGTTTAGTAGCTACTCTGTTCCTTCTCAGGACAATCCCAGGGGGTAACTTCTGGTGCGGAATCAATGCCTCTTGCCCCATTACACTCGGTTCGCTCAGGTCCTGCAGGAGCCTTCCATGAGGAAGGGCCTAGCCCCTTGGATCCGCACTTCTAAGCATTAAACTTACGGGGCAGGGAAATGAACGCTTCCCTCTCAAGACATCTCTGTGCCTGGCTACAGCTCAGTGCTAGAGCTACTGGCACAAAAAGCCAGGAAAGAAACAGGGTAGGCAAGAGACGCCACCGCTTGGCGACCTCACTCGGTGCCCGCCGCTGTGCAGGGGGCGACGGTCAGCGTGAGGGCGTAGGAGACTCAGCCGCCGGCAACAGCCGGCGAGAAAAGGGAAATTGACTGCTAGCCGGCCGACTGGGCCCCGGAACTCTCCAGCGGCGCTTGCTACTGGTCCAACACCTCTCTTAGAGAGAGGACGGCTCCCTGGCTCACCCTATGGCGACATCTCGGTCCCTCCCCAGTGCTCCGGTGGATGCCGGCCTCGTGTAGCTGAGCCGACAAACTGCCTGAGGATGCTGAGGCGCCCACCCGCATGGCATGGCGTGGAGAGCCCCCGGGGCGGCGCCCGGCACAGATGGCGCTCGCAGCTAGATAGATGGATGCTCCAGCGCCGATAATCACTCCTGGTTCATCAACACAGCATCCCCGGACGAAGCGGTTGCCAGATTCCCACCTCTGGGAGCCCGGGTAGGGAAGAGGATCTTTTCAGTCCCAAGCCAGGGGGTCAGTCCGGACAAGTCCCAGTCCTCAGAGGCTGGGTGAGGTGCTAGGACTCCCCCGGCCCACACCTGTAGGCCAACAAAGCCCTCCGCAAGTGCCCCCAACCGGCTGTGCTCAGTGTCTCCCCGGTCCTCACCCTACCCAACATTCCCTGAGTCCTCTCCAGGGCAGTGACAGTGGAGGCAAATCCACATCACCTCATGAACTCAGTGATCCGAGCAGGTGTGAGCACATCTGAACAAAGCCCACGCCCAGATGTGTCCGTGGGGACCGGAACGCGCACACTCCCGTGCACGCCCGACCCAGCCCCGGTGCTCTTCATCCCACTACTGTAGCGTGACAACCTGCGCCCTCACAGTCGGTGCCCAGGAAGCCACTATGCCGGCCCCAGCAGCCTCTCTATGACCAACTGCCCACAAGGAGACCTCCAGGCAGGGTTTCCCGGAAAGCGTGGGGCACCGGCGCGGATACAGAAGTTGGCCACAGCCTGCAGGAGGTGATAGGTGCCCGCCTGCGCCAACGGGCTGTGCCCTTACCCGGGTGCCCGTCTCTCTCCTCGGTTAGGTGCCCGCCACTGTGTCGAAGGCCTGTGAGGGAGAAGGGAGTTGGCAACCCCATTCACCCCTTACAGCAGAAGCTGCCCGATAGGAGAGCGCTCGGCTGAACCCGGGCTGGTGTCCCACTGACAACGCAGCAGGCTCCCGCGTCCTACTCGGCTCCAGCCTGGATCTTGGAGCAGAACCGAGTGTCAATTGCTAGACGCACACGGATCTACTCACGTTCTCGCGTGGCGCCCACCGCTCAGTCCAGGCACAACCGCCCAGGACCCTGAAGCGCAGATGTCGTTGGTGTTTGATGAAGCGGTCTTCTCCAGCTGCCCCAGCCAGGCCACCCCGGAGCTGTCCCCAGCGCCCGCGCGTCTGAGGCTCGCACTGCGGCGCGCGTCCGCCACCGACCCGGGCGAAGCAAGGCTAGCTTAAGCCGGCGCGCGTCCCCGCCGCTACCGCCCTCCGCTCCCCCTTCACTGCGTTGTGCTGTAGCCTCTCCCGGCCTTCCTTCGCGTCCTCGCGTCCCTCCTCCCCCGCACTCTCCCCGGCCTCCCCCGCCCCTTCCCCTTCTGGCCAACCCCCTCCGGTCCTTCTGCTGCTGCGGCCGCAGCGAATGGGCTCTAGCCGCCTGCGCCTCTGGGGACTGGGTGGCCCCTCACCTGAGCGACCGCGCCACCAGCAACCTCTGTCATCCTGCGAGCGTGTGTGGTGGTGGTGGTTGGGGTGGGAGGGACCGAGGGCGGGAGTGTTCCGGGGACTCGGGTGACGGATTTGGCTCCAAAAGATGTTCCATAAAATGGGTGGTTTTTAAATGCCACTCTCATAGGGCTAGGTTTCTGTAGGAGGTTTGCAGTCCCCCCACCCGCGCCACCGCCTACCTTTCCTTCTTTTTTTCCCCCTTTTTCTTTTGAAGGGATAGTTGAGATTGGTTGGGTGTCGTTTTTGTTTGTTTTGTTTTTACAACTGTTCCTTCAAATACCCTTCAGAGACAATACATTTCTCCTAAAGCAAATACTGCCTATTCTCAGTAATAGAATGGGCCCATCGTTTGGGAGTGTTTTGGAGTTTATTTATTGCAATGTAAAACGAGATTTTCTAGATGTGTAGTATTTGAGGAAATATTGCAAGCTGCACAGTTCAGGTTCCATAACCCACCCTCTGCAGCATCCAGCATGATGTCCAAGGTTCTTAGCCTAATACTACTGTCCTCTGTAATTTACTCCATTCTGAAACCAAATTACTGGTCTACAGGATATGGGGAACTTGATCACTGACTGCAAACTCCAACTCTCACTTGACTCTGCTGGAATCTTGCTTCTTAGTTCCATATTTTAATTCAAGAAAATATTTTTTGAACCCTTCATCCCCTCCATCTCCACCCAAAACAGGTGCGATAATGAGATTGGAAATGAAAAAGGACAGGGTCGTCCTTCAAGACCTTGACAACTCTGCCCTGCTCTTAACTTTAATTTGAACTTATCACTTTAACCTACAGTATTACCCACATGCAAATGAGAGCTCTCTTTTCTTTCTCCTGATGCCAGCCACACCTGAACCTCTTTTAGTTCCTGAAACAGAACTATGATTTCTGGTTACTGGGCTTAGCTCAAGTAACTTCCTCAGTCCCCTCTTATAACACTACCCACCACCATTCACTAGGGAACCTCATATCTCTCAGTTAATTGTCCACAGGTCCTCCTAAAATATCTTTCCAAAAAAAGAAAGAAGTGATTGCATCATACCCTTACTTGAATGTCTGGGCTGGTTCTCTGTTATTTATGGTACAAAGTCCAAATCTCCTGGTGTGCTTTACTGGCTGCCCCTAAATTACCTTTTTATCCTTCAGCAAAGCAAATTTTCATAACCATAAGCCTCTACATATGAGAGTTCTTCTTCCTACAATATCCTTCCACTTCTTTCTTCATCCTCCAGGGCCTCAACTCAGTGGTTACCTCCTTTAAGAATTTTTTCCTGAGCCCTGTTTTATTATAATACTGTTTGTCACATTCTAATGATCTGTTTGTGTGGCTCCAAAAAATTTCTCTTTTTTAATATATTTTTTGTGACCTGATTTCCCACCAATGCAAATGAACCCACAAACAGCTGTAATAACTCATTTTGCACTGCTTCATCATGCCTACCTGTTTAAAGGACTTCAGATCCCTGGATCCCCTCCCATTTACAGTAATTGCAGAGTCCTGGTTTTTCTGCGGGTCTGTCCTTATCGTGTCCTTTTACTCCTACACTGGTACACTCAGGCTGTCCTTTCACCTCAGCCACTGATTGAACACTCAAGACTGTTCAATCACCTCGGTAATTTCCTGACCATGTTCTTTTCCTTGAATCCTACAGGGCAAACCTGGAGGTAGGAAAATTATACCTTCCTCTGTTTGATTCTTGTTCTGATTCTGTGTCCCCTGTGCACTGAAGCAACATTGCTTATATCCCCCTGTGTTACAATTTTGTAAAGACTTTGCTTTATAAAACAACTCCTTTAACTTCTACTTAGAATTGCTCTTTCTCTTTAGGTCCCAGCCCTGGTTCATGAAGCCAGGATGGGACAAACAGAATGAGGTCCTGGTGAGGTCCAGAACAGTCCTGAAGCCTTGGAGACCACTTAGAACGCAGAGACACTCAGGGGCCATTGAAGAAATGAGTATATGAATGAATCTCTAGCAAGTGACAGATTTTCTAGGCACAGCTTTCCTCAACTCTACAGGTATAATAATAATAATACAGGACTATTATGAGGATCTATTTAAAGCACAGGACAGTATCTAGGACATAATAAGTGCTCAACAAATTCTAGCTTGAACAGCAATTGTTTGATATGCTATTTGTCAGATAAATAAACATTTGAATTTTTTGCAAAGCCAGAAGAGGAAATTTCATTGGCAGCATGGAATAAAAATTAAAATTAAATAATTTTGATACTGTATAATAATTGTAATAATATAAAATTTTTCTTTTGCAGTTTTAATTTCCAGTTTATTGTTTCAACTGCACTGCAGTCCTACATTGCCAGGGATTAGTCTCCTGAGAGGATGAGCAACAGGGAGAACCAAACAGCTGCTGCATGAGGAACAGAAATGAAAAGCTCATGGGAGGAGGGGACAGAAGAGTGATCTGAAAAAGGATTAGAAGGATGTCTGAGTGAGGAAAAGGACTTTCTAATGTAATCTATTTGATTTCATTGTTGATGCGTGAGGCATTCTGATTTGTTTGCACATTGCCTGTGATATGCACAACTTAACTCTTTATCTTACCTGCTTTCATTCCCCACCCCCTCTTAAGCCTTATCCTTTCCCTCTATCCCTTACTCCAAGCTTCACTCCATCTGTGAACCCAGATGAAGTCTATTGTCCTCATCATTTGATAAAAATACTTTTGCGTGAGCCTGGGGCTGTTGTAAGCACTTTGAATTTATTAACTCATTTAGTCGGACAGCAATTCCATATAGTATGTTCTACTGTCATCTCCCTTTTATAAAATGAGGCAAAGAGGTTAAGTAACTTACAGAGATTATGCAGCTAGTATGAACAAGAGTCCACAGTCTTAACCACAGTGCCATGCCTTCTTGTCAATGGCAGCACACTAAAAGTTTGTTTGATGGACTTATATGAATGTCACTGCTTTAAAACATCTGCATCAGGAAATCATGGAGCCCCCCAGTGGTACCTGCAGTGAATAGATTTTAGCCTTTCCCCTTTCTTCTTTTGCAGTTCTGTCTCAAAATTCTTCCTCTCTTCTTCCTTTTTCATTTTTTTTCTCCTCTTGCCTTATTTTTCCTTCTGACTTTCTTAACCCACATTCATGCTGCAGGCCTCTGGTGGGTAGGCAGTGCACTTGACTCTGCCCTAAAACCTATTCTGTCCTTCAAAAACAAACATGGACCCAGCTATACTAAAAAAGAGCTGTGTGTCCATGAACAAGTTACTTCCCCCCTATGCCTGTTCCAATACCATGACATGAAAAAGTTGAGCTAGGTGAACACAGGAATTCTTTTTTTTTTTTTTAGCTGACTCATCTTATAATTCTGGCAGTAACTAAGAGCATTTTACTCCTATAATAAAAAGCAAATGAAAGCTGAGTTCTAGGTCAAAAATATTGGAATACATACCACACACACACACACAGTGTTTCTAAAGTAGTACCCTAAGGTGGTTTGCTAAAAGAATGGCTTATACCAGTGCCATTATTATATTAAGGTAAGACTCTGGCTGGGCTACATGAATTAGATTTCTTCAGGGATACGCTAAAAGTAGAAATTTTTGAAGCCCTTCTATTTGAAAGGATATTGTAATCCAATATTTTCCAAAAGCATAGTTGTTATATAGGCAATTCTAAGATGATTCCCATTGACCCATATTCCTAGTGTTCATGCCTGTGTGAAATCCCTTCTACTTAAGTATGGTATTCCTCACTTTCTATCACTATAACAAATACCTGAGATAATCAACTTAAAAAGAGAAAAGGTTTATTTTGGCTCACAGTTTCAGAGGATCCAGTTCATGATTGGTTGGTGACATCATTGCTTTAAGATTTAGGATGAGTCAGCACATCATGGCTGGTGTGCATGGTGGAGTAAAACCACTCATCTGATGACCAGGGAGCAAGATAGAAATAGAATCTGGGGTCCCACAATCCCTTTAAGAACACATCCCAAACAATGTAAAGACCTCCCACTAGGCCCACTCTGAAGGGTTCTACCATCTCCCAATAGCACCAAGCTGAAGAGAACCCTTTAAAACAAGGGCCTTTGGAGGACATTCTAGATCCAAATTATAGCAAGTATGGCCTAGACCTGGTAATTCACTTCCGAAAAATAGAACTGGCCAAAGTAGTGGGATGTTACTCTTGATATTATGTTTAAAAAGATTCTGACCTCTCTCTTACTCTTTTGCTTGCTTGCTTAGAGGGAAGCCAGCTACCCTGTTGTGAGCTGCTCTATAGAGAGAGACTCACATAGCAATAACTGAGGGAAGCCTCTGTCCAGCAGCCTATAAGGAACTGAAGTGCTTAGTCCAGTAGCCTGAAAGGAGCTGAGTGCTGCTGTAGTCAAATAAGAGAGCCTGGAAGTCAGTCATGCCCCAGCCATGCCTTGAGATGACTCCAGCTCAGGTTGACTCCTTGATTGCATCCTCATAGGAATCCCTAAGCCAAAGGATTCAGTGAAGCTGTACTTGGTTTCTGATCCACAGAACCTGAGAGATAAGAAATGTCTTTGGTGTTAAGTTACTAAATTCATCACTAAAACAGTTGCTTAAATGCATTTTAGAATTCTGATTTTGCAGCTGACCAAATAAAATCTATTTCCTGTATAGGAAAGAGGAAAATTATCTACTGTCATTGTCAAGAGATGCAGATTTGGTACTGGATAAAGAACTGTGGGGACAGATGAGACATCATTGTTCAAAGTTAGCCTCAGCAACTCCTGGCTTCACACTCCAAGGTCATTCTTAGCTCCTACAACCATGCCTGGGTTAACTGTCTACTGGGCTCCACCCAGAGCTGGTCCTTTCTTCTCTTGCCACAGTCTCTATTGGCCCACATCTCTTAAAGCTTTATAGTGGGTGAGTATTACTCACTATAGATAATAATAGGATGTGCATTTATATATTTATAACATATAAATAATAATAATAAGATATACAGTTTCATATGTGCCCTGACCACTGAGCAATGGAAAATTTCCACTAATGCAAGACACCAGTTGCTTTCCCATGCTTCTTTTCACCATCTGCCGTACAAACAATTCTGTGTGACAGTCTGGCGCCATTTGGGTACATATCATACAGAAACCAAAAACTTGAAACCCATTCCTTGCCTGGTGCTTAGCAACACAGTATTCCTACACCTATCTAAAGGAGGTAATGTGCAGGAATTGGAGGAAAATGTGACCTTTGTGGCTGCCATATGTAGATTTCTTCTCTGAAAGCTTTATGAGTCACTAAGATCTTCAGTTTGGCTCAACCCACCCCCATGCTTGGGGAATCAAGTTGGAAAGAGGAGGAACATTTTCCATGACAACAAGCATGTTCCTGAAACCAACTCCTCCATCTGCTCCTAAAGTTTCTATCTAAAAGAATGTTCAGAGGTTCTACTGAAAAGAAAATTTAAGATTGGCCAAGGTCAATGTGCAGTCAGCCATTGCAGATGGGGTCATCAAGAACAGGAAACTGCAGCCTGGGGGTGGAGGGAAGAGATGCTGAGAAACACTTTTGATTTGTGCCCTTCATTTCTGACTCAAGGGGAACAGGTGACAGGTACAATGAAGATGAATTCACTGTAGAGGAAAGAAAGGAGTGCTTCAGATATAAACCTCAGAGATCTAAAAGAATGGTTCATTCAACAGCTTTTTTTCTTTTGGGGGAGGAAGGTAATATTGGGGCTTGAACTCAGGGCCAAGCACACACTCAGCAAATACTCTACCACTGAGCCACAAACCCAGCATTTTTTACTTTAAGACAAGGTCTTGCTCAGTGGTAGAGGCTGGACTTGAACTTTCAGTCCTCCTGCTTCAACCTCCTGAGTCATTGGAGTTACAGGTGTGCACCATTACACCCGGCAACAGCTTTCTTGGCTGTTTTGTTGCATTTTTAAGAAGCGAATGGATCTCAGATTAATAGACACTGACATTGTACTTCTGCTTGTATTTACTTTTAAGCCTGGATTTAAATTTTACTTCGGGGCTGGGGATGTGGCTCAAGCGGTAGCGCACTTGCCTGGCATGCATTCGGCCTGGGTTCGATCCTCAGCACCACATACCAACAAAGATGTTGTGTCCGCCGAGAACTAAAAAAAAATAAATATTAAAAATTCTATCTCTCCTCTCTCACTCTCTCTTTAAAAAAAAAAAAGTTTCAAAAAAATAAATAAATTTTACTTCATTTTTTAAAATATATATTTTAGAACATGGTGAAATACACGTAACAAAATTTACCACTGTAAGCATTTTTAAGTGTACAGTTCAATTAAGTACATCCACCTGTTGGACAACCATCAGCACCATCCATCTCCAGAAGTCTTTCATCTTGTAAAACTCAAACTTAATCTTCATTAAACAACTCCCCAGTGCCCTCTCCCTCCAGGCTCTAGTATCCCTGATTCTACTTGGTGACTATGAATTTTACTCTTATAAATACTTCATATAAGTGGAATAATAAAGTATTTGGGTTTTGTGATTGGTTTATTTTATGTAGCATGATGTCATCCAGATTCATCCATGTTTAATCATGTGTCGGATTTCCTTCTTTTTGACACTGAATAATATTCCATGTGCATTATAACATACATAACCACAATTTGTTTATTTATTCATCTGTTGATGGATGCTTGGTTGCTTCTGCTTGGATTTGATAAATAATGCTGCTATGAATGTGTGTATGAATCTCTGAAGTCCTACTTTCAATTATTTTGATATATGCACAGAGGCATGATTATTAAACCATATGAAAATTCTATTTCAATTCTTTTGTGGCACTATCATATTGTTTCCTATAACAGCTGCATCACTTTACATTTTTACCCCCTGTGCACAAGGATCCCATGTTCTCCCTATCTTTGCCAGAAAATTATTTTGTGTTTTTATAGTAGCCATCCAAATAGGTGTAAGGCCTCCTGATATTTTTAAATGTCACATATCCATAGAATCCAAGCAAGTTCTGTACTTCAGAAAGTCCTGCTATGGCTCTTCTAGAGCCTATACCCCACATTCCTCCTTCTAGACCACATCTGGGTACCTAGGACTGAAGAGTTCAATGGGACTTGTGATAGGTCCTTCCACATGCTCCTGACATAAACTGCTCTACTGTGTACACAACTAGAGCCTCAGGATGGTTGGTGCAGGGTGGTTGGGGCAGGGAGTCTTCCAGAGGCATGGACAGAACTTGAACATGGGTTGGGTTATTTATAATGGTGTACTTGAGGGCTTTGAAGTTTGACACTAAGCCAGAAATGGGCCATAGGCTGATTCTTCCCTTAATACCACATTCTACCACAGAACTCTGAAAATTCTAAGAATTCTAAATTCAAACCTGAACAGCCATTCAGATATTAACTTTCAAATATTTGGACATATGGCATAGGGGCCTTCAATTGCCCTCTTTTCCCACCCCCCCCATTTGTTGGGGGAAGATCCTGAATGAATCTATTTTTAATGTAATGGGTATACTGATATATTAAAACACTGTAAAGATATTAAATTAACTTCTGGATTTAAGTAATTTTACTTTATTTTTAATTTTTTTTTTAGTTGTTGATGGGCCTTTATTTTATTTACTTATTTATATACGGTGCTGAGAATCAAACCGAGGTCCTCACTCGTGCTAGGCAAGCACTTAACCATTGAGCTTCATCTCCAGCCCCTAAGTAATTTTATTTTAATAATAGTTTATACTTAAATGGATTTCATCCTCATTTTTTTCATAGATTATGGGAGAGGAAGGAAGGCAAGATTAACTGGAACAATAAAATTTTCTTGAAAATGACTAATGCTAACTCAATGTTTGGCCAAGAACTCTGAGATATTTTTCCCCCAATAGCCAAATGTCTCAAAAATTTCCACAATTTTGTTAATTTCATAGCAATGCCTTAAATAGCACTGTAGCATATATAAAATATGAACTACTGAGAACTGAAAACACACAAGTTGATTTTTTTAATAAATATCAATTTAAATGAGACAGTATATTATATATAGCATATATAATTAAATATTTTGCTCATAAAGATAATCATTTTTTAAATTATTAAATTTTAAATATTGTGTAGTTATCTATTATGCTAATTCAACAATTATATATAGTGCTTAACACAATACTTAGCACATAATAGTTTCTGTATTTAGGATATTACTATGGAGAAGAGTTTAATATTTGTTGAATGGACCCTGAGGCTCAGAGAGGTTGTGACTTGCTTTAGGCCACATAGGAAAGAAGTTCTAGCTGGGTCCATTTGTTTTTCCAATGAATTCACTTATTTGATAAGTTTGTTGACATCTACCATATATTATGCACTGTTTAGGTGCTGGGATGCAATAGTAAGAGAAACAAATGTCCCTGTCTCAGGGATCTTTTAACTTGGAAAGGAGAGTCATAAATGAATACATTTTTGCCTGCTCATCTCATTTCAGTTGTAATAAGTACAATGAAAGAAAGGTTCAGGGTGCAAAAAAAAAAATATGGAACCAAAATTTAAGTCTGAGGATTAGTAACATTTACTTCACAGAGGGTTTAAACCCAGTTAAGTGAACAAGGAAGAAAACATTGTTATGAATAAAATAAATAAATAAAATTTCTAGCAACCAGGAGGTGAGAAGGGACTTGGGCCATTTAAGCAACTGAACCAAAATGAGGAAAGTGAAAGGATACATGAGTTGAAGCTAGAGGGACACACAGAGCCTCATGATGTTATGGTATGGATTTTGGACACTGAAGGATTTTAAACTTCTGGCTTAAAGATGTAAAGTGGATTTGAAGAAACAAGATTGGATATGGGGAGACTGGCTAAGAGGCTCATAAAGGCTTTAGGAAAAAGAAAAAAACATGGAGGTGATTAGAAGAGAATGGCATAAGGATCTGTAACATAAGAATAGGCCTGTTCACAGCTAAGGAAAGGGACAGGTAAAGGGGTTCTTCTTGTTGCCTCTTATTGTTTTATGAAGGGGATGCTAGGCTTCTGACATGAGATTCCACAGGCTAGTGAAACAGAATGCACTGAAAAGTTAGATTCAGGGAGAAAGAAAGACAAAAAGATGAGCTCAGATGTCAGCATCTTGAGTCTGAAGTGCCATTGAGACCTCCAGGGTGAAGAGATGAGTAGACAGATGGGTCATGGCTAAGTACAGGAAAAGAGGTCTGGGCTGGGATTAGAGACAACAATTGAAAAGATGGCAAGGAGTGGGTCACCTGGGGAATCTTGAGCAGAATGAAGGCCTGTGAGACTTTTCCTGGAGGAAGAAGTGGCAAAGCAGACTCAGAAGTTAAAGAGGTAAAGGGGAAATTCTGGAAAGGGCCTGTTTGGAAGCCTCAGAAAATTACATTTCAAGGAGGGAATGGATGTTCAACAGAGTCAAATGCTGCTAATAGGCAGAGGAGAAGAGAACAGAAAAACCATCATCAGATGGATGATTGGCAATCACTGGGAGTCTCAGAGAAGGGCAAGTCAATAGATTGATGAGAAATCGGTTTGGAGTTGCAGAGTGAAGTGTAGATAAAAAGACAGAGGTGAGTGAGTGGTGGCACCTTCTAGCAAACCTGTGACCGGAATGGATGTATGGGGGAAAGGATGTGGAACTGGAGGACAGGTTTGTTGGTAAAATGCAGGAGGATGAGTGTATATTTAAATGTCAATTGAGGGGCTAGGATTGTGGCTCAGCAGTGGAGCACTCGACTAGCATGGGCTGGCACCACATAAAAATAAAGGCATTGTGTTGTGTCCATCTACACCTAAAAAATAAATACATGTTTTCCAAATTAAAAATTAAGATCTGTGGCCAGCCACAATGGCGCATGCCTGTAATACCAGCACCTCAGGAGGCTGGGGCAGGAGGATCTTGATACAAAATAGGGCTGGGGATGTAGCTCAGTGGTTGAGTCCCCTGAGTTCCATCCCCTGGACCCCCCCACCCTGTCTGTAAATAAAATACAAAATAGGGCTGGGGATGTAGCTCAGTGGTTGAGTCCCCTGAGTTCCATCCCCTGGACAAAGGCACACAAAATTATTTCTGATCACATTTTAAATAAGATCAACAATCATAACTTACTAATGTGATTCAAAATAATTTCTATACCATGGACCCTTTTTGTACCTTTAATGTATCAACCTTTAAAAGTTCTTTCCTATTACTCTAGCTTGAAAAACAGTGACTTTTTACTTAAAACCTGCAGTTAAAGAAATATGTGCTTCTGCCCCTTAATGATTTTATTATTCAGGTGATCAATTGCCCAGAACTGGGGTTCTTCTTGTTGATTCTTATTGTTTTATGAGGGCTATAATCATTCACCAAGAGTTGCTCTAAGATGAGAAGAGATGCCAAAATTCACATCATTTCCAGTTTGATTCCTCTTTCTAAAATTAAAGGACCTTCATATTAACAATTTAACAACTTTGCTGTAACATCACATGAAGGTATCATATTATAGATTAAAATGATGATTAAGAATGAAGAAGGTAAAAATATCCATAAACTATACTTTAAGTGAATACTGGAACACAAAATGGTATGTGCTCTTTATTGCAACTTTAAAAATACAAAAAGGAGGAAGATAATATACATTCTTTTAAGATAACAGAATTTTGGGTGATTTTTAAATCAGTTATCTATCTAAAGTGTGATTAGGTATGTTATATTTAAAATAAAATGTTTTAAGGTCTTAATCTGTTTTCTCATTATTTTCTTTTTCCTTTCCCCATTTTACTGTCATGCCCTAGGCCAGGCAGTGGTGGCACCTGAATGTTCAGCCTTGGCACAGACCTTTAGAGCTGAGGCAGCTGATGTTCTTACTTCAAAGCCTAGAGACTGCATGTCTCAGAAGTGTGTTCTGGGGTAGAGGGGACTCCACATTCTGGTGATCTTCAAAAATGGCCCAGAGATAGAATGCACTGTAGTTTTTGACCTTATAATAAGGGAAGCACTCAGTGTAGTGACAGATTACGTGCTTACTAAAAGAATTTCTGTACTTTGGCCTTTTGGTAGTTCTTTTTGGAAATACATGGTATTTTAAAATAAAAAGACCTAAAGATAGAAATAAAAACAAACAATACTAAACTTTGAAACTGGTAAACTTTTGCCTATTATTGCACACAGGCACATATGTGATAAAGTATTCTGATTAAATCCTCATTTTTTGAAAGTCCAAATTTTTATAAAGTAATATGGGTGCTCAATGTCAACAATACTATTTTGTGACAACAGCAATGAATTTCTTTTTTCTTTTCTTTTGTACCAGGATTGAATCCAGGGGCACTTAACCACTGAGCCACATCCCTAACAATTTTTTTTACATTTTATTTAGAGACAGGGCTTCACTAAGTTGCTAAGGCAGCATTGAATTCATGATTCTCCTGCCTCAGCCTCCCAAACTATGGGTTACAAGCATGCACCACCATGCACAGCAACTTTTTAAACAATATGCAGTGGATGGTTTCTAAGTTTATGGTTAGTGTTTCATTTTCAAATTAATTTCACAAACAAGGGTTTTTAAATTATTTGGAAGCAAATAACATGGACTGCACAAATTCATGTGCTGTATGAGCAATGATCTCTAAAATCTAAGACATTATTTCACATAAACAAGAGTAGGCATTATCTAGATCCTCAATCTTTATCCTCAAACTATAATACAGATTTAGCATCTCTTACCTGAAAATCTTGTCACAAGAATTGTTTCAGATTTCAAATTTGTTTTTGAATTTTGAATTTTTTGCATATATAGAATGAGCTATATTGGCGACAGGATCCAAGTTTACATGAAATTCATTTAGGTTTCCTGTATACCTTATACATATGGCCTAAAGGTAATTTTAAACAATATTTTTAGGTTTCAGATTTTGGAACATTTCAGATATCAGATTTTCAGATTAGGGATGTTACTAGTATTAATGTGTTTAGGCAGTACATTACATGGTACAATAAAACAGAATAACAAAAGGCAATGCAAAAAATACAGAGGTCATATCAAATGATTCCATGATCCTTTCAAAGACTAGAAGGGAAAAAGGAGAGGCAAAGTTAGACTGCATTTGAGACACTGTATTTGAGAAGCACACACTTTGCTTTCAGAACTATATCTTTCGGTGAAAATTATTAATTTAAGGCACTTTCCTTCCATACATTAATTTCTGGGAACACAAAGATAATATTTAATATTACCTACTAGATTTCAGGCACTTTGACCTATATCATTGCTAGTGTTCACAACTCTGCATTTTTCAATGATAAAATTCTGTCTCTAAAGCCATACTTTGAACCAGTTAAATTTCTCCCAAAACCTTTAACACAAAACCTATTACCTCCCGTGAGCTATGACCAGCAGCTTTAGAGAAAGTACATATAAAAAAAGATATCAATGTAACATACTTTGTTCTGTTTGTGTGTTTCTACAATATAAGATACTGTTTTGCTTTTATTTATTTACTCATTTATTCATTTTGCAGTACAGGGGCTCAAACACATGGCCTCACATGTGAGGCAAATGCTCTACCACTGAGCTATATCTCCTGTTTTTGTTGTTGTTTGGTTGTTTTTTGTTGTTGTTGTTGTTGTTGTTGTTGTAACCTAGATCTTCATTGTGTCTTTAGAGGATAAACTCTTTGAGATGCAAAAATGCCATACAGACGCAGACTAATGGTACAAATGGCACTTAACAAATGTCATTTAGATGACAAGTTATTTCCATTTTATAAAAATAAAAGCAAGTCTCACGGAAATACACCTTTTATATGTAATGACTGGGAAGGAACACAAATTACCACCATGACCAAAACCTATTAAAACCCCCAACAAAGTCCAACTGTTTTTTGGAAAGCACTGGAGAGGTGTGAGCAGGGAACTGAACACGCAGGTCATCAAAGGTAATGAGGAGCTCACACAGACCTTGGCCTTCTTTGTACCATAATTTTCACAAATTCTTTGTGGAATTACTGCTGGCCTTGCCAAAGCTACAGGATAGTTATAAGAATACAACACAAGGAAGTTGTTTTAGAAAGAAAATGGCTACTACAATTATACATGTGATGTATAGATGTGGTACTATAGTTGTTCACTGAAGGTAGAACCCACTTGGCCATGTGTTAAGAGAATGTGTGGAAGGATCTAGGCAGCAAGGCAGCCCAAGAGAAAGATTCAACCTGACAAGATGTGGAAGATCCCAAGTTAGGCTGCAGTGATGAGGAACAGGAATATGGTCTTAGAATAAGCAGATATCACTCAAATAGAGAAAAAGCTCACCTTTCAAACAAAAGAAGGCTTATATTCTGTGCCCAGAAGAGCTGCATGAGTCTCTGTCAAGATGTGAGACATCAAATGGTGTGAATGATGTTTACTGCAGGTACTAGGTGAAAGGAAATGACAGGCCCTGTGATCTGCACATTTTATTTTTTTAATAGTCTAGAAAGGGTCCTGGCTCACCCTGAGGAAACAGATCTCAGCTGTGATTCTACCTACTAGCACAGGAAGCAAGTCCCTTTTTCAGACTCTAAAAAGAAATGAACTCAAAAAGTACTTTTTAAAGCATTTTTGATTTTCCTATCTCCTCATAATGGTATAAGGCAGATGATTCAATAAAGCACAACTCAAGAAAAATATTACGAATTCATATAATGTATGTAGCAGTGTCCTAGAAGCTATGAGATAATACTAAGAAGCATATGGCAAATTGAAATGGGAATGCATAATCTAGTTAGATAAAAATAACCTGTATTTCAGTTATGTATTGGCCAATGAGAATATTTTCTTCATTTTCATATAGTTTCAGCTATATGTTTAAAAATTGAAATCATCACTTTTACAGACATTTTCATATGATTGCTATGTTGGCTTTCTTCTGAATACAAGGTACTTCTTTTTTTCTTTCTTTCCAGGTAACAATCTAGTTGTGAAAATTACTCAAAATAGGGTTGGTGTCAAATTCTTATTCTTATTTGCACTGAGGATTATGCTTGTGATGAACTGGACAACGCAAGTTTCCACATGTTGTCTAAGGATCAGGACATCACCATTTTCCCATACTGAAAACAATGAGAATGGTATACAAGCCTGCATTACAAAATTCTATGCCGTCTAAAGTCACCAAAACCCTTGTAGCATATAATTCCTTATTACATTCTATTTGCATATAAATATAGGTATTTGTATTATATACCAACATAGTCTAAAGTTCCACTGCTTCAACAGTTTTAAGTGTCCACAGACAGCATTTTTCACATTATTCATCACAGGAAATTACTACTAAGGCATGCTTAGATGTGTATGGATTAATTATACCCTGATACCAAACATGTTCATTCAAAAATCAGTAAAATAACAGCACCTGTGATTTACAAAATGTGGTTTCAATGACTGAGGGATAGAATAGGTTTTAAATGGCTCAATTTTAGTGGCATTAAAGGAAAAAAATGTGGTTTTTAAGACTACATCTGAAAGATAGAGGTAAAATTAAATTGTCTTTGTTTAACATTTTGTTTTGGTTTTTGTTACTGGGGTTTGAACCCAGGAGCATTTTACCACCAAGCTATATCCTCAGTGCTTTTTTATTTTTTGAGAACGGGTCTTGTTAAGTTGCTGAGGCTGGCCTCAAACTTGTGATCCTTCTACCTCAGCCTCCCAAGTCACTGGGCTTACAGGCATGCACCATTATGCCTGGCTTGATTAATTTTTTCAATCTGAGAGACTGTTAAGAATTGCTTGTAATGCTCATATGTGTTACAATAAATACAAAAGCTGAGAATTGAAAACTGTTATCTTAGAACACTTTTTCCCCAGATGTGACCCAATTACAAAACAATATGAATAATAAAAAAATTTCCCTTTGCAAGATTCATATGTGCATACTAAGGATATGTGTATTTTGGATCTTGGCATATAATATTCTGTTCTGCTTGATCAAAATACAGATTTTTTAAAAACCTTTGTGTGTGGTACTGGAGATTGAATACAGGGGTACTCTATCATTGAGCTACCTCCCAGCCCCTCCTTCTTTCTTTTTTGGTACAGAGGATTGAACAAGGGTGGGGGCGGGGGGGGGTTAATCACTAAGCCACAATCCCAATCGTTTTTTAAAATTTCTATTTTGAGACAGGGTCTTGCTAAATTGCTTAATACCTTGATAAGTTGCTGAGGCTGGTTTGAACTTGTGATCCTCCTGCCTTAGCCTCCTGAGCCACCGGAATTACAGACACAGGCCACCACACCTGGTTCGGCTTTCTTTTTGAAACAGGGTTTCCTTAAACAGCCTAGACTGGCCTTGAACTTGCAATCTTCCTGTCTCAACCTCTGAAGTTATGGGATTACAGGCATGGGCAACAATGTCTGGAATTTGGATTGTTTTTAAATGCACATTCTTTTAAAATTATTTTGATGACCAATTTAATTAAAATAATACTAAATTACTTTTTTTGGATCACAATCACACAATATAAATAAGATGACATCACCTTCCTTTTCAAATAACTGGATGGACTTTCAGATTGTTTATCATGTTTAATAGTAGTAGTGTATACTAAAAGAAAGACTAGTACCAAGTAACAGCTGTTGACTTACTATTTTTCTTCTATAAAGTAGGTCCATTTATTTTGATCTTTGAAATTCACCTTAATAACACAAATTAGGAATTTAAATGTGATGTAGATTCTTATCATGTAAACTGCTCATATTAAATCAGATTGAATCTTTCAAATATACCTCACAATCTATGTTGCCTGGAGACAAGAAATGAATCTGTATTAAGCTGAAGATTTTTATCATGAAAGTAAGTCAACATTACAGTCAATATTTTATTTTTAATAAACTAATTATTCAAATGAATAACATATCTGTAGAGTGTGATGAATTCTAATCTGCTCACATCAGTTGAATGAAGATTATAATAAACAAAGTAATCAGTGTGACTTATGAGAGACACATTTATCAAACCTTGGACCAACACATGCAAACTGTTTAGCCCAAGGACATCTGTACTCTATGAATCTTTTTGGATGGTGGATAGCTCCTGCCAGCAACAGAACAAACTGTTTTTTTAATGTGCTCCCCCTCCTTTCTATTTCCTAGTCATG
This sequence comes from Urocitellus parryii, assembly GCF_045843805.1. NCBI lineage: Eukaryota > Metazoa > Chordata > Mammalia > Rodentia > Sciuridae > Urocitellus > Urocitellus parryii. The sequence continues at coordinate 68,488,906 of NC_135533.1, forward strand.
AAAGAGTAATTACCATAGATTTGCTTCAATAAGTAAAATTAAGTGAACAGTTCAGTTGTATTTAAACTTGGCAAGAGAGAGAGAGAGAGAGAGAGAGAGAGAGAGAGAGAGAGAGAGAGAGAGAGAGAGAGAGAGAGAGAGAGGTAAACAAGGAGCAATAAATACAAAAAGAATTCTTGTTACAATAGAATCAAAATGGAATTTTATAAAGGATCCATGCATCCTAACTTTGGGCAAAGTAGTCTTCAATATCTGGAAGAAGAAATGTTATTACTTGCATTTGTTAGTGTTTGGGGTGGAGTTCTTCATTGGAAGGGACTGTCCTATGCCCTGTGCATTACATAATATTTACCTCCTCTGACTCCTGGAGTATTAAATGCTAGTAGTTCCCCAAGGCAAATCTCTCCTCCCCCTACCCTGATCTAGATTTGCAAATCCTTCAGGGAGATGGGTAAAACCACTGCCAATAGACAACCACTTTAAACAAAGACTTAAGGAGCAGTATCCATGTAATTTAAGTTGGAATAATTTCTTTCCCCTAAAATACAACTCTGAGGTCAAAAAGATTGAAATGACATCTACTGAGTGGAGTACATTCTTTTTTGTCCATTAAACTCAACACTTCAGATTCAGTTTAGTAAAATGGATTTCAAGTCCATTTCAATTCCAGGAAGGATATTTTAGGAAAGAGGAACAGACGCGGGGCTAAGGAAATGGATTGGTCCTAGCTCTACCACTTCTGTCTGTGGCATCTCAGGCAAAATTTTCTAAGGGATAATGATATTCATGTCACAGGCTTGTAATGACAATGAAATATGCTAATACTATAAACCTGCTTAGCCTAGTTACCAGTACTCAGTAAGCACTCAAAAGGTACCTATGTTATTAGTTACGCTACTGACATTCAGGCTGGTGAAATATTCTAAACTGAGTACAACTGTTTCTAGGGCAAAGCTCATTAGGTAAAATTCTGGGATTTGAACTTTAGGGGTTCGAGGTGCTTCAGTAATAAGCAACTCCATCATATATGAAAAGGAGGGGACTGTAACTACTCTCTGGGGTTAAAAAGCTCAAAGGGAGCTCCTCCCTATCATCAAAACAAAGCTGAAAGGCTCCCCTCTGTCCCCTCAGACTGCATGCAGGCTTTTTGTGACTTCATTCCCTCTCAAAAGATTCCTTTGACATCTGTTTTCTCCTGGATAAAAATGTGGTGTAGGAGGGGAAGAAGTACACAGTATAATTATAACCCAGCTTGGGTGCTCTCCACCCACTAAGGGAAATCCCATGCAGCCTCTGTGCCTCTAGGGACAACTCCATCTAAGGAACTATTTTTAATAAATAATAATATCTGCAGCAAGAACAGAACTGAAATATTTCCAGTATACCATTTATTACAGAAATAATAAATAAGACAGCCAGGAGGGCCTGAGCATCAAAATAATTTTTATTCTATTTTTCAATATAATTGAGTTGGAGGATTTATTACATTTCATAAAGCAGATTATTATTCCTCATTGCTTCTTTGAGAATGGCAGTCATTGTATAGGATTAGAAATTCATTTGAATATCTCTTCCTATCTTTCTCTTGCATATTTACAGAATCTTCTTTTTGGGTTGTTTTTCAACAAAGAAAGCACTGGCCTCATTATAAAATGCAGGTTATCTCAGGTGAATTACACAGTTGTTCAGATAACCAGTTTCAAGTACAAATGGGGACAGGAACAATTGAAAACTAGTGCACCACACAACTGGATGTACTTACTACGTAGATGTCATGCTATGCGGTTGAAGAAAGAAGCTACGACCAGAGTTCACTTGTGTATTGTCCCTTTCAAGAGAAAAATAATTGGCCAAGCACAAACAAGGAACTGAGAGTAAACATCAGCTGCAAAACAGATGAAGTGTGTCAGGTTGCAGAAAGAGTGACCTTATAAAAACATGCACTGTAAATATTACTTTATTGTGCTTGAAATTTGCTGTATAACAAAGAATTCACCCCAAATATTCATAATTCCAGTCATCTGTATTTTCTTACATTTATAAGTTGTCCTAGTTGTATAAAAGTTTGTATATATTTGTGATCTGAAAGGGCTATTTTACATTATTTTCAGCAGTCACTGGAAGCTTACTTATCCTGTGCCTAAAAACAAAGTAATTTAGATGTCACAAAATTTTAGAGTTAGCTTTCCTCTTTTTGCAAGTAAAATATCTAAAGCCCAGAGACATTGTCCATCTTTCTCAAAGTCACAGAAGGCCTGTGCAGCAGACACACCATTAACATCCATACTGCCAACTCCTCCCAGCACTCTTAGAATGTCTCATTGCTTCTGAGAATCAATGTTAAAAAGCAGCAATATGACAATCTGGGCAACAGGGTAAGCTTTAGCTTATAAGTACAAAGCAAAGGGTTCTTACTTTTATTTTTCTTGGGAAATCTAGACATGATTTACATGGCAAATAAATAACACTACAAAAATGAATCTGTTTGGCACAACGTTTCAAGGCAATGTTTTAACTTTTGTGAAATCCAGAAGGATTTAATGAAGGAGTTAATGAAGTAAGAAGCCTAAAAGTTTGTTTACGTATTACTGCTCATAGGTGGGTTCAAATGCTATAAGAAATGGGGAGCTATACTGTGAACAATAAAAAATTTAAAATGACATTACCCTTTAATAATAGATTATTTCAGTAATTTATTTTTGTTGATGATAGAACTATTTTCTCAGTAACTTCAAACAATTTTGTAACAGCAAATGATAAACTTAAATCTAGAAAAGTAAACACAAATTTATCATCTTAAAATTTCAGGGGGAAAAGGTGGCTCGTTGGAACATCACCTATTTCTTTAACCAAACAATGTTGAAATAAGCAAATTTTGAATAGAAAACGGTATCTACTTATTTCTTATTTAAAATGTAAAAGTATTTTAACAGAGAAAATTCCATTTTCTGCATTTATGTAGATGATAGCATAGTAAAAGGATTGCAGAATGCAGCTAATGAAAAAATATGTAAGTGTAAGGAGAAATTAACTTTCCTACATGAAAGAAAATCAGTGATCACGTGAATTCAACATGATTTTGATGACTAGGCAAAAATATAAAGGATAATATGATATTCTCAGTTTCTTGTTTGGCACGTATATTAATGATTTCTCAAACAAACAATTTAACACCAACATCTATTAAAACTAGCACAATAATAAAATTCCTAAAGCTTAGTTAACTGTTAACATCTTTAAAAACCTAATTCCCATTTGAATTCTGTAACCAAGCATATTTCTGTACTGTGCAAACTCCTCAAAGCTCTATCATTTTCAGGATTCCCCAGAATTCATAAGTATTTCAAAGTTAACTGATGTTGAACCACAATTCCTTACTGAATCTGGCAGACCTTCTGAATAGGCTTTCTTTTTCAGAACATACGCATACACTCATCACAATTTTGAAAAGAATGGAAGACCTTCATACATGTCAGTTTTTAACTTTATCCAATCATTAATTTTCTGCAGAGTTGTTTTTTCTTGACTTAATATTTTTGCAACTTTTTTCATTTTTTGTTCATTTCTTTCTATATACTTCAACCCTTCCAACTGCAGCTGATCCAGTTTTTCATTTCGACTTTCATCGAGAGGTATGTTTTCACACATGACAGGATTGAATCTAAAATAGGTGTCAGGAGGTAACAGGCCATCAAGCATTATATGGACTTCTGTTAAAACAGAAAAGGAGGGTAAAAGGTGGGTAAGAGAAGATGAGTTATTCTACAATGACCTATTCATCATTATTTAAATTATCTTCCTTATAGGTCCATTACAAAGATTTGTTTATTACTCAAACAGTAGGAATATAAAATTCATAACAATGAACAGAACTTCAAAATGAAATTCATCTTCCCCAAATACCATATACATTCTGCTAAATTAGGATACTTGTTCCAATACTCTCTTTTCTCTTTCCAACATTTTTGAGGATCATCTTTATTGAGGTATAATTTATATGCAATAAAATATACCTATTTTAAATATATAATTTGACAAGCTTAACAGCAAAGAATCATGACAAGGCATTTCAATACCCACCCCCCCAAATTCCTTCAAGTTCCTTAACAGCTGGTTCTCCCCTACCCTTTGCCTTTTCTAGCATTTCATACAAACAGAATCCTAATTCTGTAGTTCTCTGTCTACTTCCTTTCACTTGGCAAAATGCTTTGAGACTCATCCACAGTATATCATATACCAACAGTTCTTCTTATTGCTGAGTTAAGTGTTTCATTATATAGTTTTATCAGATTTTGTTCTCAGTTCTTATTGTGGCTCTCTTCAGTTTTTAGCTTTAGGAAAAATCCTGCAATAACATTTACACTTAAGTCTTTGGGTAGACATATTATTCCATTTCTCTTGGGTAAAAACCTAGGAACAAAATTCCTGGGTCATATGGTAAAAGTGTATGTTTACTTTTTTTTTTTAAGAACTACCATATTGTCTTCCAAAATGGCCATACCATTTTGACATGCTAGAAGTAGCAATATCTTGTGGTTTTAATTTTCATTGACTGACTAATGGTGCTGAGAAGCTTTTCATGCATGCACTTATTAGTCATTTGTTTTCTTCAATGAAGTTTCTTTTCGAATCTTTGGCCCACATTTTCCCCACTGAATTGCCTATGTTCTTTAGATATTCATTCATGTTGCATGTACGTGTGCACACATTCACGCACACAAGGTTTTACAAATATTTTCTTTCTTTCAATCTGTGGCTTGACATTTCATTTTATTAAAAGTGTTTTTTTGAAAAGCAAAGTTGGTGAACCGCAGTACTAATTTAACTGTTGTTTCTTACTGGTTCATGCTTTTTGTGTTCTATTTTAAAAATCTTAACCTACTCAAGATCATTAAGATGTTCTCTAAGGCTGGGATTGTGACTCACTGGTAGAGTTCTTACCTACCATGTGTGAAGCCCTGTGAGGCACTGGGTTTGATATTGTGTCCATTTATAACTGTTCAAACTGTGTTTGAACTGTGTTTGATACTGTGTCAATTTACAAAAACATATTTAAAAATTATCTTATCCAGCATATCCATCTAGAAATTTAGAGCTCTTACATACTAGGTCTAATAATCTATTTCAAATTAATTTTTGTATGTGGTGTGAAGGGTCAAGTTCAACTTTTTGGACTCAGGTATCTAATTGTCTCATCATCTGTTAAAAATCTTTCCTTATTGAGTTACCCTGGCATCGTTATCAAAAATCTTCTGAATTTAAATAATGAATCAATTTCTGAACTCTGTTATATGCTATTAATCTACATGTCTATCTCTCTTCAAATACTGTAGTTCCTTTCTAACTATAGTCTTACAGTCTTGAAATTGGAAAGATAAGTTTTCCAACTTTCTTCTTTTTTCACTATTGTGTTGGCTATTCTAGGTTCTTTGAAAAACATCTGTATACTTTTAAAAATTTTTTTAATTCTTAATTATAGATTGACAGTACCTTTATATATTTATTTTTATGAGGTGCTGAGGATCAAACCCAGTGATTCACATGTACCAGGCAAGCACTCTACCACTGAGCTATAACCCCAGCACATCTGTATATATTTTATAGTATTTGTTTATTTTTAGCCCCCCAAAAGTCAGTTTGGATTTTCATAGGAACTGCACTGAGTCTACAGGTCAATTTGTGATCTGATACCTTAACGATATTGAGATTTTTAAGTCACTGGCATGGTGTATCTACTGATTTATTTTGGCATTTAATTTCTCAGTAATGTTGTATAGTTTTCAATATTTAGATCTTGCACAATTTGTTATGTAGTTAAGTATTTAATGCTTTTAAAATATATATTCTTAGTTGTAGATGGATCCATTACCTTTATTTTATTTATTTATTTTTATGTGGTGCTGAGGAGCAAATCCAGTATCTCACACATGCTAGGCAAGTGTTCTACCTCTGAACCACAATCCCAGCTCTAATATTTTTATGCTATTATAAATGATATCTATTGATCTATGTACATATCTATTTCAGTTTCCAATTGTTCATTGCTAGTATGCAGAAATACAATTGACTTTTGCATATTGACCTTGTAATTTAAACTTGCTAAACTCAATTTTAGTTTTAGTGGCTTTTTTATAGATTCCTTTAGGATTATCAACATAGACAACCATATTGTCCATTTTACTTCTCATGTCTTTCCTTTATTGCCTTATAGCATTGGAACAAACCTCCAGAACAGTGTTGACTTTATTGGTTCATGCTTTTTGTGTTCTATTTTAAAAATCTTAACCTGCTCAAGATCAAAGGTGGTAAGAACAGAATTCTTACTCTGTTCCTGGTCTTAGGTGGGGAAAGTATTCAGTCTTTCAGCATTAAATATGATGCTAGCTCTATTATTTTGTTTATGCCCTTTTTCAGGTTGAGGAAATTCCCTCTGTTCCTAATTTGCTCAGTTTTTATCTGAATGTATGTTAGATTTTTATCAGATTTTTTTTGCATTTACTGAGAGAATGTTTTTTCTTTTTTAGTTGAGATGGTGAATGACACTAATTTTTGATTGTTAAACAATCCCATATTCATGAAATGAACCCTTGTTGTGCATATTGTATGTATTTTCCTTTTAATATATTTGCTGAATTAGATTTATTATTATACTTTATGGATTTCTGCATGCATATTAATGAGAAATAGTGACTGGAGTTTTTCTGGGGTTTTAAGAATATAATGTTTTAGTATCAGGGTAATTCATTCTGGTCTTTTAAAATAAGCTAGAGAATATTCCCTCCTCTTCTATTTTCTGCAAGTGTTTATGGAGAACTGCAAGTACATATTTTGAGATATTGCTTTTTTACCTCGAGATATTGCATTTTATACCTTTTTCTTATTGTCTCCTCCAGTTTATTAAGCACAAGGAGAAGACTTACAATAGCTACTATAATATCCTTGTCAGCTAATTCTGTCATTGGTTTAATATTTAGGTCTGTTCCAATTTTATTTGGGTTTCTCCAGGTTAAGGGCTGTCTTTTCTTGCTTCTTTGTATGCCTACACATTTTTTTACTGAATGCCTGACATTCTGGGTTTTACGTATCTGTATACAGGGAATTTGTTGAATTCCTTCATATATTGTTGGCTTTTAGGTCAAACAATGATGATGTTAATTGGATTAAATGTGTATTTGTGTGTGTGTGTGTGTGTGTGTGTGTGTGTGTTTAGGGTTTCTTTTAAGCTTTGATGGTAGTTGGACTCAATCTGATTTTTTTTTAAGCTTTCCTAGGGTGGATCTATAGCATTTCTTAGTCTAGAACTAATTTGATGCTATTACTACTTCTATGGACTCCACCACAGATCCTGTGTATAACAAGGCCTTTCTCATTGATGAAAATCTAGTTGATGGAAATTCAAGCTATTCTGGTTCCACATGAGCTCCAAGTATTATTTTCTCTAATCCTTTTTGGTGGATCTTTCCTCTGCCTTGAGTAGTTTCCTCACATGCATGCACAGATCAGTACTTGATCAAAGACCAAAGGGACTCTCCTGCATTATCTCTGGTCCACTATTTATTCCTTATGTAGTTGCTTCTCTGTGGTATCTTGTATTATAATACAAGACATCTTTACATCTCTAAACTCCAAATTCTGTTTACTGAACTCCAAGAGACTGATCTATTGTTTTGAGTTTTCCCTCTATGTGCTAAGTATAAAAACTCTTCAGGTAGCAAGCTGGGTAATCTTGATGATTACCTCATTCATTTTCCTTCTCTCAGAAATACCTTTTGTATGCTGCCTGTAATCTAATATGTGAAAACTACCGTTTTGTCCAATTGTTAATGGTAAAAGGAAATATCTGGGCCCTATTAATTATATACGAAGTTGAACCACATGAATTTACTGTCTTTGCAGGTACATAACAATTTAGTATCAGTAATTATATGCCTCAATAAAATTCTTACCACATCTTTTTCAAAGTTAACATTATTACACTATTCACATACTTGTATCATTAACTAGAGTGTAAGTACACTGAAGCAGCATTTCATATTTCTAGAAAATTCCACAAGGGCTGACAACATGGTTTACAGGAGGTACTAAATTAAGTATTATGAAGCTGGCTGATTAAACCTGTGTCTCTTGCTGGGGTTGTGGCTCAGTGGTACAGCACCTGCCTAGAGTGTGTGAGGCACTGGGTTCAATTTTCAGCACCAAAAATAAATAAATAAATAAAGGTCTATCAACAACTTAAAAAAAATGTTTTTTAAAAAAGCTGTGTCTCGGCAGATGGCTAATGGCAAGAATATTTTATTGAATCAGAGAAATGCAAAACAAAATCACAATGAGATACCAATTCACACCTATTAGGTTGGTTATTAAAGGCAAGAGATAACAAGTGCAGGTGAGGATGTGGACGTGTACTGTTGGTTGAAATGCAAACTGGTGCAGACATATGAAAAACAGCACAGAGGTTCCTCCAAAAACTAAAATTAGGCCTGAAATGGTGTTACACGCCTGTAATCCCAGCATCTCAGAAGGCTGAGACATGGGGATTGTGAATTCAAAGCCAGCCTCAGCAACGGTGAGGCGCTAAGCAACTCAGTGAGACCCATCTCTAAATAAGATACAAAATAGGGCTGGGGATGTGGCTCAGTGGTTGAGTGCCCCTGAGTTCAATCCCTGATAAAATTAGAACCACCATATGATCTAGCAGTCCCACTCTGGATATATATCCGAAGGAAATAAATAAGAATCTTTTTTTAAAATATTTTTTAGTTGTTGATAGACCTTTATTTTAACCATTTATTTATATGTGGTGCTGAGAATCGAACCCAGTGCCTCATACATGCAAGGCAAGCACTCTACCACTGAGCCACAACCCAAGCCCTTACATAATAATCTTGAAGAGATATTTGCATTTGCATGTTTGCTGCAACATTTCTCATAATTACCAATATATGGAAATAACCACTGTTTATCCCACACACAGTGGAATTTTATTCAGCCTAAAAAAAGAATAAGCCCAGCAATTTGCAATAAGACAGATGAACCAGAAGAACATTATACCAAGTGAAATAAGCCAGACACTGAAAAACAAATATTGCATATCACTCCATATATAGAATCTAAAATACCCAGAGAAACAGAGAATAAGATGGTAGGTGCTTGGGGGCTGGGGATGGGAAGATGTTGATCAAAGAATATAAACTTCATAAGATAAATAAGTTCTACAAATGAAATGTATAGTATGGTGACTATAGTTAATAATAATATCTTGTATGCTCTACATTTTTTAAGGGAGTAAATCTTAAGTGTTTTCATTGCCCATCCCACAAAATGGTAATCTTGTGAGCGATGGATACATTAATTAGTTTGGCTGTGCGAATTATTACATAAGGTATACTTATATTAAAACACCCATGTTGTATACCTTAAGTATTATCTGTCAATTATAATAAAGCTGAGGAAAAAACAATATCCTATTAATGTAACAATAAAATTTCAGATGATAAGAATTTATATTTTTTTGTTGGTTTTCATTTAAAGATAAAAGACCTTAGTGGGGAGTTGAAAATCCTCATTTAGGTTAATGATACAGTCAATAACATGCTGATATGCAAAGAATGACATCTTAGAAATAAGAAAATGTTAAATGATAATCCTCTAAATTTAATAACGCATTTCACACACATAAAAATAAAACAGTACTACAAAGAATGTAAAACCAAAATTCAAACTAGAAATTCAAAATATACTCTCTGACTGCCCAGTACATGCCATGCCCTGGAGTCAATGGTAAACTGGGGTAAGGCAAAGCAAACTGCTGGGGATTAAACATTGAGCCTCACACATGGCAGGCAATGCTCCACCACTGAGCTACATCTCTAGCCCTTTGCCTCACATACTTGTGGGACTAAGAAATAAGTAAACTATATATATATATATATATATATATATATATATATAATCTCCATAACAAAACAAATGTTCCAAGAGGAAAACAAAAACAAACAAAAGAAAGAAGACTAGAAGCAGGGTAAGTGGTAGGAAGCTGGGCAAGTGGTCAGGAAAGGTCTCTCTGAGGAAATGACATTTGAGTAGAGACCTGAATGAAGTAAGGGTTAAGCACATACCCAGGTATGTGCTGTACAAAGAGAGTACAGCATCTGCAGAGGCCCGGAGGCAGAAGGGTTCTTAGTAAGTTTGAGGAATAGTAAGAATCAAAGAGTGGCTTTGAGAGGAAGAAGAGATATACTAGGTCTTATAGGATGTATGATAAATTTCAGAGACAGAGGCTGTTGAATTTTGTTCCACATGTTATAGAAAGTCTAAGGGGTTTTGAAGAGGAAGGTAATTTGATTTACATGCTAGATGGATTTTAAATGGATTCAGGAAGAAAGGAAGCAATAATTTATTTAATTCCAGTTTGCCTCCACATCACTAATAATCTAATTCCATAAATACTCTCACAATATTATTATGTGTACATTCAAACCAACCTGACTCCTTTTGTGATTTTTGCTTTCTTAACTGGCTAAAGAATCTCCATTCAGGCTTTTGTGATATTCCTCCAATTCTAAGGAAGCAAAGAGAGCACCAGTTCCTAGGTGGAAAGCAGTCTCTCTACTTAGGGTAACTCTAATAAAAGTGAGGAAAAAGGAAAACAAAATACTTGTTCCCATGTGTTTCCTAGGCACACAATATAGATACAACACTCATATGAAGTTAAGATCAACATGTTCTATCTACCAAAAACTAATCACTCTAAGTTGAAGTATCTTGAAGTAACACACAAACAAACTAACCTTCTGTGTCTGTAGCACTGTTGATAACATTAGAAAGTTTGGTTTTCAGGCTTGTGTATGTTGCAGTATTTCTCACATCACTCTCATAACGTCCAGTGCCCAGGGATACTATACACTCTAGTGGGACATCCGGCCAAAGACATTTACACTCATGCATTGCTAATGCTGAAGGATTATTCAGAAGCAAACCTCCATCCTGTAAGAAACATGTTAAAAAATAAGTGAAATTACAGGTTATGAACATGAAAACAAAAACTGTATTTTAAACAGATCGGTATGTATTACAGGTTATGAACATGAAAACAAAAACTGTATTTTAAACAGATTGGTATGTATACATTTGGAAAACTGAACTATATAATAAGCCAAAGTATTTAACAACAAGAGGTTCTTTTAAATAAATTTATTTCATATATCACAGCTGTAAAATTAGCTGCAAACCCACCAACCTCATGAGGAAATTTTGTATTAAGCTTTCCTTTCTCATTTGAACAACTTCTTGGACTGCTTTGCATATTTTCCCCCACTCCCTCCCCCAATACTGAATTGAACTACTTTTTAAAGACACACTGTCTTTAACTGGTGGTTAACGAATGGTACATTCTTGGTAAATCCTATAAAAAGTTAACAGAAGAGAACCATGGTTCTACCAATTGAAACTTTCTTCTCTCACAAGATAATTATTTAAAATTTTATCAATGATACAATTTCAAGGTATTATATCCAAGATAATGCAGTTATAACCTAAACAAAATAGGTCATACTTTATATTTCTAAGCATTTACCAATAATCAAGATTACTTTAAAGAATTCAAAAGAAAAGAATGTAAAATATGCTACTAAAATACTATAAAATTCAGCAAAATAAAAGTATTTAAAATTTAGACAAACTATAACAGGATGCATTGTGCGATTATATTAAAATATGCTAAACTATTAATATTATATATTTTACTTAAAAATTTTTATATTTATTTATTTTTTAGTTGTAGTTGGACACAATACCTTTATTTTATTTATTTTTAAGTGGTGCTGAGGATCGAACCTAGGGCCTCACACTTGCTAGGCGAATGCTCTACCACTGAGCTATTTTACTTAAAACTTAGGGAAAGATGTCTGATTTAAGTAGTTTAAGTGACTAATCAAGCTCTTTTCCTATATACATCTAGTAATGCAGTTAAATGCTTATCACTCCTAAAGTCCAAGTAGCATGACAGAAAATAAACAGCAAAGAGCAAAATCCTAAACTAAATGTATCACAGAGCAAGTTAAGAATGTGAGAAGTAGGCCTGGAGTAGCACTGGTAAAGTGATTGCCTAGGATGTGTGATACCCACCATTCAATCCTTGACAGTGTCAAAAGAAAACGAGAAGTAGGCCTTTGACTTTCTCTGGTACCAAGTACATGGCTTCAGTTCACTAAGAAAACCCTAAATGACTACCTCTGTACTCAGTGGCTAGCCAAAAAGTTTAGTGACTATAGTTTTAGGGACTGCGATCATTATGTGAACTGAGTTTGAAGTCCATGAACTACGCCTGCATTTGCTGAAACCAATCACCATGGATGGTGGAACAAGTTTTTCTGGACCTTAGGCCCATTTTCCTCCAAGTAACAGCAGAGACCAAATATGCATGCCATTCTAAACTCCACTGTGCCTTCCATTCTCTTCTTCCGTCCCACTCATGCAGCCCTCCTCTTTTCCTACATCCTAAAACCCTCCCCTGTGCTCTTACCAAACTGTTCCACAGTTTAAACTCCCGGTGTAATCCCACCTTCTTCTGAAAGTGCTATCTTCTTTTCTGACTTAAGTCTTTTCCTGATATTACTACCCAGGTACCTTAGGGTTGGGAGTGGACTGGTAGTATCTGATTTACTATTTCTTCTAGATCACTAGGGAAAATTAACTTGGAAAAATGCTTCTTAAAGGCTCTGCTGCTCATTATATTCTACATATTAATCTACAGTCACTCATTTGGTGAATGAAGTCAGCATCTGGTTCATAGATTTCTTTCCACTCTCAAGCCTTTACATCACCCCCCATATGACTTCAACATATTTTATAACTCCTTAGAGTCTCAATTTTTAATCCCCTTATCCTCAAAATGCTATTCATTCATTTACTCTTCAAGGTCACAAATCAGATTATCAAAATAAATGAAATTATTTAGTAGTGCCCTTATAGGTCTGACTTCTATCATATAAAATGCTTCTGACATTTATCCATATAGTTGAACATGTAATTCATTCCTCTTTACTGCTGAGTAATGCCATTGCTTAGATATACTATAGTTAATCCACCAGTTAAAAGTAACTATTTTTAAATTTAGCTTTCTTTATAAATCTATTGAAAGTCATACATTAGTTGGGTATGAGTACTGCTGAACTTTGTAAAAAAAAAATCAACTTAAATTCTTCAAATGATGGTAATAATAATTATTTCCTAAAGACTTTTTAAAGTATGAATTTAAATTTAATCTTTCAACTTTTTCCTTTCCTTTAAATAATAGGACACTAGAATGATACTCATCTCATGGTAGGGGAAACATTTAATTATAATTTAGCAAAAAAAAATCTTTTTATAAAACAATTTTTACCTTAAAGTCTATGTTTATTACACTCTGTAATTTATCAAATGGATATTTAAAACAAAATGCTTTCCCATTACTATAAAAGTCTGCTAAGAGGTTTAGAATAGACAAAAAGAAGAAAAAAAAAAAAGACAGAAGGGGCAAAAAAGGTTTACCAAGAACTGATTACAGCAAAATCAATCCCAAATTTAAAAACTGCCAGTTTTCTAATGGTTTCACTAGCCATTTTTCAAAGTAAATTTCTGTTCCTTACACTTTACCCACTTTTTAATCAAGAAGTACAATAGTTACGATTTTTGGTATTGATTCTCATCTAGTGGTGATTAGACTTAAGCTTTTCTTATATTAACTTACTCCTGTCAGACACCTCTTCTACTGGTAGGTCCTTAGGCTGTTATATATATGGTATTTCCTTAGCCTTTCCATTGACTCAAGTATTTATAATTATGATTATTTATTTAATGTGGACTTAGTACATGCCAGGCACAATGGTAGGTGCTGAGGATTGGAAAAATGAACTGATGGAGTAATTTACTAATTATCTTCTACAAAACACAGAAGCCTGCATCTTAACTATATACTGTACGTTTGCTTAATAGCATAAAATGTAAAGATTTTTTTTTACTTTTAATATACATTTAATCATTTCATATCATAAATCAGGGCACTTGCCAGGAACCAATGGACAATATCAATAACTCTTAATCATATCAGCTTTTCATTTTAGTTTAAATTTTATTGTAGTAAATTATATATAAAATTGGCCAATTTAAAGAGTATGATTCAGTAGCATTAGTTACAATGTTTTATAATTTTTGTTTGTAATGTTTCCAAAAGCATTTTTACCATTCAAAACTCATTAAACAATCATTCCCCATTTCTCCTCGCTATTCTTTCTCCCTCCCACCTCATATTTTGTAGGACCAGGGATGAACCCAGGGCTTCACACATGCTAGGTAAGCAATTTTGCTACTGTGCTATATCTCCAGTCCTGCCAATCTCATTCTATTCCCAATCGGCTATTCATTCTTCATACATCAATTCAATTTATAACTTCTTTGATGACCCTGACAGAATAAATATCTAATTACTCTCAACACTGTACATATTTTTATTAGTATGATTTTTATATCATCTCATTTTATAACCATGTTTATAGTTTTCTAGCCTGAGTTATTTGAGGACAGGATCCAGGAAGCACAAAAAATATGCAAGCTATTATTAAAAACCTTAATATCCTTCCCAGCTAGTACAATGCCTAGCACTGAGTCAGCATTCACTACATTTATGTTTAGTTACAATGAAATTATTAGTTGTGGCCCAGCACAGACATAATTTTGCAGGTGTTGGGCAGGCTCTTTCTGCTAAAAATATTCTTTACCTGCAACATTTGTATTGAATTTTTTTTTTTAAAAAAGGTTAATGTATCCTAACCTCTGAACATAACCTTTTCAAATATTAACAAAGTCAAAGAGGAATGATATGTTAGAAGCTATCATCAAGACCTTCAGTGTAATGGCTTCAAGTGTAGTTTGGTGGTAGAGCACACGCTTAGCATATGCAAAAACCTGAGTTCAATCCCCAGGACCCCTCTGCTCCCCCAAAAAACTCTTTAGCATAAGTCAATGTATCAGATTTTTCCTTTAAAGATAAGGAATGAACAATTTAACCTTGGAGGTAGAGATAAAAAAAGATAAAGAGATATGGGATAATTTTGTGTAAAAAAATACAATTTCAAGAAAAATATGCTACTACTTGGCAGGCAGGAGTAACTGGAGCCTATTCAAAAAGAATTCTTCCTACTCTACCATTTTCTAGAACATGTAACACACTTTATAAGTACTATAATAATATTCTTCTTTTTATAGTCAAAAGAAAATGAAATCTTCCCATCCATCTACTCATACCTCTTAATTATAGAGCTACTTTCAATAACTGCTCAAATAGAATATTAACCTATAATTTATATTCTACGTGGCTCCAAAAAGGATATAAAGTAACTTAAAATAAGACATATGTCAGACATGACAGTTAAAAGGGATTTTAAAAATGAGATTAGAAATAATTGAATATAATTATTCAAAAGTTTTAGGATAGGAAGGTTGTAGTAAGTATTGTGTTTTAGTTTTAACTTTGAAAACTTCTAAAGATCAGAACGAGGCAGGAACTCTGCTTGAATTTTTTCTTTGTTTAAGCAATCATGATCACTCACACTTCAGAATATTCATTTCTTTTCTTTCAGTACTGGTGACTGAACCCCGGGCCTCATGCATGGTAGACAAGTGCACTACCACTGAACTAACCCATAGTTCTTAATGAAACTGAGATATCTTACTATATTGCTCAGGCTGGCCTGAACCTTGTAATCCTGCCTCACATCCTGAGTAGCTGGAATTAAGGCATGCTCCACCACGCCTAGCTTAGAATGTTCTTATCAATCTTTTTAGTTGTCTTTTGAGGGGAAATATACCCTCTTGGAAGAAGAGAATGTATAATAAGAAAACTATTAAATAGGTTTTTTAGATTCAGATTTCATTGGAATATATAATAAGTGTGCCAATTTTTCTGGATGCTAACGATTTACATGAAAGTATAAAGTATAACCTCTGTCCACGTGGTTATGTATTTTACAAAAATTTATTTAAGCAATTTTTAAAATATGTAGTTCAAAATAAACTGAAAGGTTTGCTCATCAATATAAAAATGACAGGACTGGGGCTATGGCTCAGTGGCAGAGCGCTTGCTTCGCACATGTGAGGCACTGGGTTCGATCCTCAGCACCACATAAAAAATAAATAAATAGATATAAAAAAGAGTTAAAAAATAAAAATGGTGAAGCATGAAAAGAAATATCACTAGTCTATCTGATATAGAAAAAGATCCACTGAGTTATTTTGTTACACACACATACAAACACACATATGCAAGAAAGACTGAATTAAACATCTGAACTACTTTTCCTTCAGCAATAAAGAGGGCAAGTGAGATGACTTCTTTTTTTTTTTAATTAGGGATTGAACCTAGGGGCACTTAACCAATGAGATACACTCTCAGCCTTTTAAAAATATTTTATTTAGAGACAGGATCTCACTTAGTTGCTTAGAGCCTCCCTTAATTGCTTAGGATGGCTTTCAAGTTGAGATCCTCCTTCCTAAGCCTCCCAAACTGCTGGGATTACAGGCATGCACCACCCAGCTGGGTGAGATAACTTCTTTTGAAATCTGAAAACATTTGGTCCCAAAATGCAGGTATCCAAATTTATTACTTTAAATTCTTGCTGATATTTGTTGTAACTGAGAAGTCTTACCATAATGACCATCTTACAGCTATAACTTCTGTGTATTTTAAATACATTGTCTAAGTTATTTTTCCACTTGTGATATGGCAAGAATAAAATAAGAAAGGGGGAAGTTGTTGTTAAAGACAGCAAGCTACATATTACAATCAACATTTACTGTGACCAATAAATCCTGAAATCTATGTTAGAAAGAAATTCAATAGCCATCACTTGCTGCCCTGAGGGGGTGGAAGAAAAAAAAGAAAGGCAAGAAGGGAAGTGCCTTACATAATTCAACAATGACAGATTTGACCAAGTAAGAAGTGGTTTGAAGTGACTTCTTAAAAGACAAAAGAAATCCTATTTTAATGTCTTGACTACAAAGATTATGATATTACTCTCAGAAAAATTAAAAAGAAAATAGGATCGTTGACCATAAAATTTTAGAATATATCTAAGCTATTCTATCAAAACATAGGAGAAAATAAAATTGATAAAAATTTTCAGTTATTAATAACACATGTAAATTAGAATTATGCATTAGAAATTTCAAAGCTTTATAGCCAATATATAGTTCATAAAGATCCAAGTATAGTAATGCTACCTGAAAATCCTTGTCAGTAATATTAAGACTTTTTTCCAAGAGATAGGTAATTACTAAGTAAAGAGAACACGCAAACTTCAGTAACTAGAGAGGAAAGTTAAGATTAC
Source organism: Urocitellus parryii (assembly GCF_045843805.1). Classification (NCBI taxonomy): domain Eukaryota; kingdom Metazoa; phylum Chordata; class Mammalia; order Rodentia; family Sciuridae; genus Urocitellus; species Urocitellus parryii. Next base: position 68,506,272 of record NC_135533.1, read on the forward strand.
AGACTATATAATGAGACTAATTTTAAGTGGGACATCATATAAAAATTACCATCTTAAAAGCTATTGGTTTTATTTTTTATCTTTTAGGTACAAATTATAGAGTAAGTATTCCAAGCCAGGTGTGGTGGCACACGCCTGTAATCCCAGAAGCTCAGGAGGCTGAGACAGGAGGAACACAAGTTCAAACCCAGCCTCACCATCTTAGCAAGATCCTAAGCAACTTAGCAAAACCCTGTCTCAACATTAAAAATAAAAAGGACTGGGGATGTGGCTCAGTAGTTAAGTGCCCTTGGGTTCAATCCCTGTTACCAAAAAAAAAAAGAAAACGACAACAAAAACAAAAAACTTAAGCATCCCACAAATAGTGGGAAACACCTGACAGAAAGAAATTAAGTACATGAGACTACATAAAAAGAATGACCAGAAACAATACTTAACTCTACAAATAAGTTAAATTTAAAACTATAATTATAGGTAGTATCCTATCACTGAATAGTTGTGACTCTAATTACTCAGCCTTTAAGACCCCAATTCCTTACTTGTAAAATGGAAATAGTTGTCTCATAAGTAGTAACGATTAAATGAGACAATCATGTAAAAAAATTAAACAAGTGTCTGGTACATAGCTAACTTAATAAATGTTTAAGTATCCTTTAAACTATACTCTCCAAAATTGTCAGACTGGGTTCTGCATTTGCTGGAATCTATTTCATATTTAATTTCATGTTTGAAAAGCTACATACTGCCACATTTTTCATCAATAAAATTATCATAATTGGCTTTAAACCACACTGTATAGAATATTTCAAAATTTTCCTAAATTATACATTCAAGGCAGAAGACTTATAAATTTAAGACAGACAAAAATATAATGAATTGCACATCTTTTGAAATATAAAAACCTTAAGAAGTCATCTTGGTTGAGTCTTACAAAGTTCAGTGACAGTTAATAAATGCTGATTGTTTTAATCATGTAAAATTATAAAAGATAGCCATACAAGTCAACTTACTTGATGAAGATCATTTCCCAATGCATATTCTGCAAAGTAGCCTGGAGCTGCTGATGAGGCTCGAATGGCTTGCCACATTTTATACTGACAGCCTCCCAAATAATGAGAGTTGATTCCAGGAAAATGACCATAGTTTCTGAACACAAAGGCTTTTGGCGTTATCCCTCTGTTTACTATGGTACTTACAGCAGCTACCTAGTGAAATAAAAAGTGACAGTACCACTGTAAGCAGCAATATTTAGCATCTATAAGTTAAATACTATTGAGTAGTATGAATGAACAATCTACAACTCTCCAAAAGATCAATGTGTGGCATAAATTTAAAGTTCAGCAAAAATTTTAAATTAGGTATTTCTTTATGGCACAATAGATGTAAGAACTGAGACCATTCTGAGAATTGTATTAGAATAATAACAAAAAATATCTTTGACTATATAATTGGATTTGACTTAAAGACATTCAAGAAGGCATACATTTCTCGATTTTTATGTGTTAATTGGCATAGCAGAAGTTAACAATTAATAAAAACTACTTAAAGATTAATAAGTACACTATTTTCACAATATTATTTACAAGTTTAGTCTTTGTTTTTGTGCTCTTTGAAAGCATTATGACTTTGGTAAAGCTGAAACAACACTACACAAACTCCTAGGGCTTTTATTTGTTATTAAAACTTGGTAGCTGATAATTTTTATTAAAAAACTCTAACACCAATCACTACATGTCTCAGATTTTATGGCTGTACATTGAATGTATGTAAAATATGTTGTATGATGATCTGCAATACAAACTTAATAAGCAGAAATATACCAAGGCCAAAGTTTTTAGTGTCCTATGCCAAGCCCTGCCAAGGACCCATCTGCTTTGCTATTTAATAAACAAGTCATAGCCTGAATTCCTATAAGTAATCTAACTCTGTCTCTAGGTTGCTTTGGTTAAGAGTTGGTCATGCACTTAAGATCAGAGGGTCTTTCTCTAATTATTACAGGTAAAACTGGATTAAAACATGTATAGATGACTGCTGCCTTTATCATAATGAAGCACTTTTTAATATGGCTAAAGTTTCCTTCTATTCAGTCTATTCTTTTATTCAAAGTCAACAACTTCTGTGGAATAGAAATGGAGCCCTGAAGATACAGGGAAAGAAGCAAGAGGCACAGAGTTCATCCCAGGATCCTCTCCAAAAGAGCTATCACAGCCTATAAGGCCCTGTACACAGTCTGATCTGCCTACTGCGCCAGCCTTATCCGCACATGCTGCCCTTGGGTTCCTGGGCTGTAGTCTTCAGGAACTCTTTCAGTTCTTGGAATTGTCTATGACTCCTCCTGCACAGCCCATTCCCTTTGTCTCTCTGCCAGAAATGCTCCTACTCATCAGCCTTCACATTAAGATCTCAAAGTAGCCTTCTTTTACATCCCTTTAAATGTGTGCTTTCAGAAAACTGTTTCTGTGTTCTACAGATCTTATTTCAGAAAAAATATATCTCATCTGCGTGATTATTGAATGAATAGCTAAACTGCTCTACTGGACTATAAACTCCATGAGTTTATATGGTTGCTTATGAATACATCCAAAGTGCCCAGCACAGTGCTGCCACATGGGCACATAGTTGATAACTGCACAATGAAGGAAAGCATGAAAGACCAGAGTTCAAGAGCAACAGAGGAGCTGTATCTATTGGACTTTTCTTATTACACCTTGATATCCGAGAATACATATAAGCTGCATGGGATTCTTAGGCACATAAATTATATTCCTTAATCAAGCAAGTATTATTAAAGAAAACAAACTCAAGTAATACTCAGGTCATTGAACTTCAAATAAATAAATGGGGAGCTATACTGAGCTTATATATGATATATAGATTTTATCCTTTAAAATCTAGGGGAGGAAATGCTATAACTTTCCTAAATTTGATTAAAATAATTATTATAAAATAATTCTTCCTTATTTTTAGTCTCAGACTTTCATGTTTTTAAACCTTTGTAATACTTTTACTAGATATACAAAAGATCTAATCATCACATCCTAGATCATCATAGAAGAATAAAATCTATTAGCAGAAATTTCTTAGAATTTTTCTCCTTAACAAAAGAGCCCTCAGAATAACTGCTTTTGTCAGACCTTGTTAGAAATGGGTATTATTTAAGATAATACACTACACTTACCTTAGGACATGTAGGGTTTCTTGCTGTTTCAATCATTAGTGCAGAACCCATTCTATCCCTTTATTTAAAAAAGAAGAAATAATATACATCAAAATGATTTTCTTTAAGAATCAGAAAACAAGTACTTTTTTTTTTTTTAATGGTACCAGGGATTGAACTCAGGGGTGCTTAACCACTGAGCCATATCCCCAACCCTTTATATTTTTCACTTTGAGACAGGTTCTCCTTAATTTGCCTGAGGCTTCACTAAATTGCTGAGACTGGCTTTGAACTTGTGATCCTCCTACCTCAGGCTCCTGAGCTGCTGGGATTACAGACATATGCCACCACAACCAGCAAAACACGCCCCTTTTTTTTTTTTTTCCTGGCGGTGCTGGGGAATCAAACTAGGGCCTTGTCCATGCCAAGCAGAGAAAATCATTTCTGTGTTTCACATATCTTATTTCAGAAAAATATATCTCATCTGTGTGACTATTGCATGAATAGATTATAAACTCCATGTCTGTGGTTGCTTATGAATCCATCCAAAGTGCCCAGTACAGTGCTGCCACAAGGGGCACATAGTTGATAAACTGCACAAGGAAGGAAAACATGAAAGACCAGAGTTCAAGAGCAACAGAAGAGCCACATCCACTGAGCCACATCCCCAGCCCAAAACATGCACTATGAAATTATTTGCAGATGGCTTTCTTAAGGTGCTATAAGGAACAAAAAGAAGTACAACAATTTCCCCTAAGAGGCTTACAATCCAATTAATGCACAAGAAACAATATGCAGTGATTTATTAATCTCTGATTCAGACTGTAAGTATAGTTCTGAGGTGAAGAAATAAATATAGGATAGAGTGTAGTTTGAGAGAGATACTGAATGATGGCAACATCCTAAAAGCCAGTACCTATAAAGAACAAAGGCATAAAAATAGAATAGATCTATTTTTTTCAGGGTCCTGCTGCCAGGATATAGAAGCTTCGTTAAGACTGCAGGAGTGCCAGGTATAGTGGTGCACACCTGTAACCCCAGTGACTCAGAAGGCTGAGGCAGGAGGATCACAAATTCAAGCCCAGCCTGGGCAACTTAGTGAGATCCAGTCCCAAATACAAATTTTAAATAGTGGTGGGAGCAAAAGGTTTTATCTGAATGGTAGAGTGCCCCTGGGTTCAATTCCAAGGGTAAAATTTAAAAAGTCTACAGAAGTGTTTATACAGTATACTTACCTAAAAACCAGGTCAAGACATTTACATTTAGACATTAAACTTGCTTTAGTGGGTAACACAGAGCCAATGTTATAAAAATTGCTTGTAAAAACATCTCAATTGGTATTTGAATTAATGGGCAGCAATTTTTACAATTCCATTACAAGGGAATTTAATTTCAATGTAGACTTTTTTCAGTCTTAAAGATTATTCTCTCTGCTTTGCAAATACTATGGCTTTATCAATCTTCCTCTAAGTAGTATTTTCCTAATGATGTTTTTTCAAATCACACTTAAGTTTCTCAACTGTTAGTAAATCTCAAATAAGCATAATATTTACAAACTGCTTGGTGATTTACCCTTTACAAGCTTTTATAAACATCAGTGTACTAGTGTAATACTTTCCAAAATGAACAAGATCCTTATCTTTCCCAACCTGATCTATATGTTTCTTCTATATGAAGATCAATTCAATTTTACTGTTCTACAGACTCTTGATATATATTTGGAACAGAAATTCTGGGGGCATTCACACTTTCAAGCAAAGTTCAAACTTTATTATTGTTGTTTAAACCTTGGTTTACTAAAAGAGCTAAAATGCTTTAGTGATTTATGAATATAAATTTGAAGAGAAAGGAATGATAATTGCTTATTACAGAAAGACCAACATATGAAAAAAAAATTCTTAGCAATCTCAGATTCTACTGATTCTATAATCAAAATAGTACCCACAAAATAACATAAAGTCATCATCATAGGAAAAAACAAACACGAAAGTGTTCTCAATAAACAGCAAGATTTAAAAAGTCATGACAAACAAAAGAACCAGTGGATAGGTACGGCAGAGTATAACAATAGTGCCCCCAGTGAATCACATTTCCTCGAATCCATGTCCTTATATATTGCCCTTTCCAACACAGATCCTTGGTTTAAGAAGCTTCAAGCAATGAGATATCAGCAAACAAGGGATAAGACCAAGGCTTGATAAGTGATTATGCATTGAGGCTTGCCCTCTGAGAATGCTGAGATGGAGATGATGAGATGAAGCCCAGGGGGGTGGGGATGTGGCTCAAGTAGTAGCGCGCTTGCCTGGCATGCGTGCGGCCCAGGTTCGATCTTCAGCACCACATACAAACAAAGATGTTGTGTCCGCCGAAAACTATAAAATAAATATTAAAAAATTCTCTCTCTCTCTTTCTCTCTCTCAAAAAAAAAAAAAAAAAAGAGATGAAGCCCAGGATAGAAATGACCATGTGAAGAGAGACTCAGCTGTTCCAGCCATATTAACTGAGCTACCAGTTGCCAGTAGCAAAACTGAATACAGGCAAGCACAGAAGAAATGCCCAATCAAATCACAGAATCAGAGACTAAATCATTATTATTTTAAGCTACTGACTTTGAGAATTAGTTTGTTTTGCTACAACAATTAAGAGAAAAATCAAAGAAAGGATAAAAAGTTTATCAAAGCTATGATTAAAAATAAAGAAGTCTCTGAAAAAGCAAAAATGAAATAGTAATAATGCAAATATGAAGATTCATGAGAAACAAAATGAAAAAGAATTTCACAGTAAAGTGATTATTTTATGTTAAAATTTTAAATCTTTATTTAAAAATCTTTAAGAAGCAGTATTATGATTTCATGAGAACTGATAGGAGTTCTTCTTTCTAGTAAATGCAAAAGACCTAAAATAAGTAACATTTTTATATTTGCAACAATTGATGGAGAGATTTCACAACTGGAAAGATGTCAACATTCCACAATATAACCTGTACAGTTCACATTAACTTCCATCAAAATATTAGTAAGATTTTTATGAGAAAGGTAACCAAAAATTCACTTTGAAAATTAAATGAAAATAGTTAACAGAATTATGAAAAAGAATAAAGGAGATTCATTATTTCATTTAAAAACACCTTATACAAAGGCTCAAAACTAAATTTACAGAATTAAAAAAAAATCAAAGGGAAAAATAAAAAGCTTGGACATTATACTCTCATGTAAACAGATAAAGATGGTGTTTTAAATCAGTGAAAAAAAAAGGAAAACTATTTGGTAATGGTACCGGGACATTTAAATTAATGAGAAAATAATACAGTTTGACCCTCTCACAATATGTCTCAAAATGAATTTCAGTTGACCTAAAAATATAAGTTTAATAAAACCTTAGAACTAGAAAATAATGTAGATATTTACCTACTTTCAGGGTAGAAAAGACTTTATGAGTATGAAAGCAAAGCTAAAATCATTATAAAAATGTGGCTAAATTAAAATTTTTAACTTTCTTCATTAAACAGATGATTAATTAGAAAGTACTTTTTCAATATATGGTTATAAATACAATGTAGTGTGCCACATTCTGACAGTAAAATAAGCAAAGACCTTGCCCTCAAAATTAATAGTCAAAAAACAAAAAATATTGAAACTTACTAATAAACAAAGTGACATCAATTGAAATACTGGTTTCAAAAACTGTCAAACTGATACATTTTAAACATTAAATTGTTGAGTGCTGGGCTGGGGTTGTGGCTCAGGGTAGAGTGCTCGCCTAACACATGTGAGGCACTGTGTTTGATCCTCAGTGCCACATATAAATAAATAAAATAAGGTATTGTATCCACCTACAACTTAAAAAAAAAAATTCTTTTTTTTAAAAAATATTTCCTAAGATAAATACAAATTGATTCTGGTAGATAAGTGTATATATATATATATATATATATATATATATATATATATGTACTTGTCAAGATTTTTAAAACATGGGCTGGGGTTGTGGTTCAGTGGTAGAGCGCTTGCCTAGCATGCATGAGGCACTGGGTTCGATCCTCAGCACCAAATAAAAACAAAATAATGTGTCCATCTAAAACTAAAGATACATAAATATTTTTTTTTTAAAAAAAGATTTTTAAAACATGCATACCCTCTGACCCAAAATTGTAATTCTAGAAATTTTCCTTAAAGCTAAAGTAAAGATGTAAGATGTCCATGGAAACTTTCTTTTTGAAATATAATGACATCTTAAGCATCCTTCTTTTTCAATAGCTAATTTTTAAAATAAAAAAATAGTACATTCATTAAAGGGAAGAGTGAACACCATCAAAATGTTTCAAAAATATTAATGAGAGACTGTGATAAATACTAAATGAAAATGCAGATATCAAATTACATGTGCATTATCATCCCCAAATTGTGAAAGGAATGAACACACACACACACTCACTCTCTCTTTCTCTCTCTCTACCTGTAAAAAATTCTAGAAAGAAATGTGATCTTAGTAGAATTACTGGTAATTTTCTTTATATATTCTCTATTTCCAAATGATGAATATTTTAAAATGACATCAACACTTGATTCAATAATTATGTTCTTACAAACTGATCTATTGGTCTATTCTGAAATATGGACATAAATTTAAAGTTTTCTATCAAAGCAATGTTCATAATCACAAAAAATGAAAAGCAATATAAATGTCTTGAATGCCCATAAATATCATATATGGAAATGGTTAAGAAATCACAGTACTGTCACATTCTGTAGTATAATGTAATATTTAAAAATGTGTCAAGAAATTTTAATAAAATTGGAAAAAGGGGGGAAGATATTAATTTACAACTGTAATGTCAGCTGTACAAAATGTTTATAAAAATGTATACAATCTAGGAAAGACCTAGAAGGAAATACATTGCAAGGTCTACAGCTTTGAACAATAGGATTGTAGTTGATTTTAAGTTTCTACTTTCCACTTATACTTTTTGATTCATAGTATTTGGAAAGAAATTTAAAAATTATTAAACAGCTTAGAATAATGACTTCAGAAACAACAGTGTGCAACTGTGGTCTATGTACAACATAGTCTCAAATTTTTAAAAAGGTAATTTTCTCATTTATATGCAAATCTCATACACATGAACCCAAGAATTTATGACTACAATGTGATTCATTAAAATAGGAACAGTGATTATCTCCAATTAATGGTATTAGTAATTTGAGTCTTCTTCATATTTTTTGTATTTTAAAACATATATACATATATACCTACATAATTAGAACATTTTTAAAAAGAATTATAACTTACTTAAGAATCTTTTCCCATGTTTGACTGTCATAGAATGCATGGCTCCAACTCATTTTGACTGTCCCAACAATGACATTTTGTGAAAATACATCTGATCCTAATTTTCGATAAAGTTCTTCACATTCGTCCAAGGGCATATGAAACAATCCCAACATGAAAGCTAATATGGCTCCTAAAAGAAAAAAAATTCTTAGTTTTTATGAGCATTGATGTTACTGCACTTATAATTTTAAGAACTCCTGGGTCATAGACTTGGCTTAAATTCTAGCTTTAACACTGGGTCAATTCTAGCTATGTCACCTGGGACAAGTTCCTTAACTTCTCAATCCCATTTTTTTTTTTTTTTACCTGTAAAATGGCAAAAAAAATAACAACTAAAATTCCTAAGCCCCTTGTATTGGGACAACACATGTAAAGGGCTTTACCAGGTCCCCAAAATGATAAAATACATCTACCTCAAGATGGTAATTATAAAAATTTTTAAATATACAAAAATATTTCTTTATATTAAATATATAAGAAAGAAAAAAATATATATAAGAAAGATATCATGGTTATTAAAGATATTTCTCACAATAATTACTTTGATTTAGTCATAGAACACAGTATATTTAATAACTCACGAATTCAGTAAGCAACTACTCTTTCAAGTTGGTTCTAGAGTCAATGTAATTAAAGAAATCACACTCTGGGATCTCTTTTTAAATAGCTGATTTCATGTACTAGTTGTAATTGGTAGGAAACACTGCCATCTAGTGTGTCTCATTGGCCTAACCCTTAAATAAAGATAAAAGGGAGGAGAAAGCTTTGGGGTATGAAAGAAAAAGATAGAAGAATTCTATACATATACCAACCACCTCTTGGTCCCCATCCCCTGCCTCTCCCTCCTACTGGGGATTAAACTCAGGGGTACCTCACCACCGATCATGTCCCCAGCTCTTTATTTATTTATTTAGTTGGTTTTTTGTGTTTCATTTTTTGTTTTGTTTTGTTTTTTGAGAACAGGTCTCACTAAGTTGCTTAGAGCCTTGCTAAATTGCCAAGGCTGTCTTTGACCTTGCAATACTCCTTCCTCAGACTTCAGAGGGATTATGGGAATACTCCACCATGTCCAACCCAACTAGCAATATTTAAAGGTAACTTTTCTTTTTTGGTACTTGGGATTGAACCCAGGGGCACTCTACCACTGAGCTACATCCCTGGCTGTTTTATAATTTTTAATTTTGAGACAGGGTTTCACTAAGTTGCTCAGGCTAGCCGTAAACTTGTGATCCTCATGCCCCAGTCACTGGCAATTACAGGCATGTGCCCCAATGTCCTGCTAAAAGTAGCTCTTTTTAAAAAAGTATTTATTTTTTAGTTTTAGGTAGACACAATACCTTTATTTTATTTTTACGTGGTGCTGAGAATCGAATACACTGCCTCATGCATGCTAGGCGAGCATGCTACCACTTGAGCCACATCCCCAGCCCTAAAAGTAGCTTTTTAAACACACACGTTCTCAGATTTCTCAATTTAAATTCTGCCTTCAAACATCCATACAAAAATGACAAAGGGAGCAATCTTCAAATTGAGAGACTCCCCTCAGAGGAAAAAAAAAAAAGTATTCACCTTTAATTTTCTATTGGTTTAAGTACAATGTCTGCCTTCTGCTTCATTGCTTTCCTTACAATGAATATACCATAAAGCAATAATTTATAATCTGCCCTTGTTATAGTGGTTTATTGAAAACATATTATAAAAGCACATTAAAATCTTTCTGAATGTTAACTTATTTAAAATAAATATCTTTACAGGTTTATTAAGCAAATTGAAAAATTATTCACATCAAAACATGAAACTAATGCCCAACATTTCATAATATAACCACGATCTTTAACCTAATAATCATTACCTGTGCTTACGCCACAAATATAATCAAAGAGCTGATGAACTGGCTTCTGAGTAAGTTCAACTAATTTCCTTAGTGTCTGAAGAGCAACTACACCCCTATGGGAAAAAAATCAAAAGCAAAATGAGAATTCCTATTTCAAGGAAAATAAATCCAAGTCATTGAATAAAATAATCCTATCAACTGCTTTTATAGTTTATGTGTTAACATGAAAACTAATATGCAAATCAGCATTAGTAAAAATTGCCCATCCAAACATTTAGGATTATTTTTAAAAATTCAATATCTAAATAAAGGTATCAAACTTGTGGTATTGCAGCACATCTAAAAATGTGTATTAGTATCTATTTGAATTAGAACACAAAGATGTGTGGATAAGATATTTTTTAAAATACTCCAATTCTGAAAAATACTTAAAACCTCACCTGACCAACTTTGGGATGACATACAAAGGTTTATTCTTTCATCATAACAATGGGTCACCTATGCTTCTATATATTTGTGTTTTACATAGTTTAACAGATTCCCCCACACCCTCTGGGGATTGAACCCAGGGGCACTAAACTTAGACTAAGTCACATCACTAGCCCATTTTTTTTTTTAATATTTTATCTAGAGACAGGGCCTTTCTCTGAGTTGCTGAGGCTGGCTTTGAGCTAACAATCCTATCTCAGCCTTTCGAGCTGCTGGGATTATAGTTGTGCTCCACCATGCCCAGTCAGATTTTTTAGCTCCCTTTCATTCATTTATTTTTTAAAAATTCAGTAAATTTAGGACAAACCTCTGCATTAAGGTGTATTCACTAATGCTGCTGAATTTGTTCATTCATTTTTAAATCTTTGCCAAAGGCCTGACATACTTCATAAAGGAATGTGAGAAGATAAAAATAGCCCAGGAAGTATAGGTCAACTTAGGGCATATATACCATATGGACAATTCTCAACATTGGGACAATATCCAAAAAAAAAAAATTCAATGAAAAGTTCTATTCCCAATACACGATATAGGCCAGGTCATTCCTAGAACAAAAAAAGCACTTACTCACCACATAATAAAATTTAGAGTTTCAAATTGTGCCTTAATTCTGCCAATAGAAAGTCACTAGAAATCTTACAAAGTAGTAAGACTGAAGATTGGTAATGAAATTATCTCTTTCTGAACAAAGAATGCATTTATTTCTTGTATAACACCAGAACTAGCATGTGTAAGGGAAGACAGGAAACCAGGGAGTTATTGACATAGACTCCTTTTCTAGCAATCACTTTTTTTTTAGAATTTTAATATTTATTATTATTATTATTTTTAGTTTTTGGTGGACACAACATCTTTGTTTGTATGCAGTTCTGAGGCTCGAACCCTGGCCGCACACATGCCAGGCGATTGCTCTACCACTTGAGCCACATCCCCAGCCACTCAATCACTTTATTGATTAGTGACTGACATACATGAGTAAGAAATATAAAAGAAAGCTGAAACTACAAAATATTCCTAAGATTTTTAAAGAATAATGGCTGATAATTCCTGAACTACCAAAAACATTTAAAAACATCAAAATAAAATATAAATACTAGATCAAATTAAAATAAAAGTGATTCATATGTTGAAATGTTTCATAGACTCATGTAAATTAAAAAATTCAATTTCATATTGCAGTTTAGAATTTGATTTTAGAATAATATAAATACATCAAATCAGTTTTTTTGATGCCTAAGGCTGAATCGAGTCTGAGGTTTTTAAAAGTTATTTTTCTGTCCTTACCTCGTTCCTCCACCATCAATTGTGAGAATTCGGACGCCCCTCCCTTTCACTGGATCCACATAGCCAATTAAAGCCAAAATTTCTCTTACTGCAGCCTGAAGAGTTTCATCCTTAATTTGTCTCAGTCGTAATAAATATGGAATAATTTTTTCCTACATTGAGAGAAAAAATATTTGGTTGCTTTTGTCAAATCGAGAAGAAAAATGGATGATTATTTTTAACTAACTCAAGTAGATCATCACATAAAATAAAGGTGTAAGTATACATTATTTTCTCACTAATTTACATTATAGCTTAGTTTTTGACATGTTAATATCAATATGTATTTAGGATATATTTGTCCTAATACAACAGAGAAAAAGTAACTTCTAGCCATATATCTTCTTTAAAATGTGCAGTGTTTAAAATTTAGAGAAAATATAACTTGCTTAATACAAATTTAAAAATATTATTTGTGACAACAAAAGGTTAACATCATAAATTTTATACATATTTTGTCCGAATCCTGAAGAGGATAAAACTCCTTCATAGTATTCAGTATTAGAAATTAAACTGTTATCAAAAGAAAACAAATAAACCATGTTGTGTATAGTGCACATGGAACAAAAAGAGACCTTATAGTAGAATATAAGCAAATGTTGACTTATAAAATAAAACTGAGACAGAAGATAAAAGATGACCATTAAAATTAAATAATAAGTTTAAGATGGGGCACTGGCATGTGCCTGTAGTTCCTCTACTCAACAGGCTGAGGGAGAAGAATCAGTTATGCCCAGGAGTTCAGGGCCAGCCTGGGCAACACAGCCAGACACTCTCTCTTAATATAAAAAATAAAATAAAATAAATAATTATGTAAATAAAACTAGGACTGCAAGATTTAAATATTAAACTTCATATTGTTAGTGACAGATAAGAGCTTAAGGGGCTGGGGATGTGGCTCAAGCGGTAGCGCGCTCGCCTGGTATGCGTGCGGCCCGGGTTCGATCCTCAGCACCACATACCAACAAAGATGTTGTGTCCGCCGAGAACTAAAAAATAAAATATAAAAAGAGCTTAACTCTTAGGGTTTTACACTGAGCTTACTCACACAGGAGCATTTTATATAGTCAATACCCCAGGTTTAAGGAAATGGCTAAGTGGTAGATACACTTCTGCTGTGTAATCTGTAGGCCAGGAAATAGTTTTTCAATGTATCATCCATTTTCTTTTTTTATGATCAAATCTGAAATACTATTGCTCTAAAGGTTTTTTTTTTTTTTTTTTTTTTTTTTGTCCCTGACTAGTAATGAGTTTCAAAGTGCCCTTATAGGAACTTAAACAACCAGTGGAGTTTAGAAAGGCAAATTTCCTTCTCTGGTTAGGATGGAACACTTTGTTACAGATCAATGCTCATGCCAAGAAAACTAGAGCAGCTTGATAAAATGCAAGAAAAGCACCATCTGTTTAAAGGCATCGTAGAGCTGCTGAGGCAATGAGTATGGGAGAAAGAAGGAATCTGAAGAAGGGACAACTGCTGGAAAGTGAGCTGATAAACTATAGTCTTTCTTTCCTTAGGGCACTTGCTGGTTCTGTGAAGAAACAAAAAAGATGGAAAAACTGGGCCTGAATCAGACAAAGGGCCACAACTGAACAGAGAAGAGCTGAGCATTTAGTCTCATGGAGTTTAGAATGACAAAACTGAAGACCCAAGGCTCACCCTCGGACATTTGCAGAATTCTGAAACAATGAGATATGAAAAGGTGAGAAAGCTAAGATGAGGACTTCTGGAATTCAAGAGTAGGAATTTTCTTTTTTTTTTTAACTCTTTTTTTTTTTTTTTTTTTTTTTTTTTAGAGAGAGAGAGAGAGAGAAGAGAGAATTTTTCAATATTTATTTTTTAGTTTTTGGCGGACACAACATCTTTGTTTGTATGTGGTGCTGAGGATCAAACCCGGGCCGCACACATGCCAGGCGAGTGCGCTACCGCTTGAGTCACATCCCCAGCCCCATTTTTTTAACTCTTGAGATTGTATAACTGATGAGAGTGGTGGCAGTCAACACAGAGGCTCTCGACTGAAAACCCTGAGGAAGGTGGCTCCCAAATAGGGAAAACTAAGGGTATTAACCAAACTATAACCCAGCCTTGACCCAGTTATACCCTAACTGAATGAATGCCCCATAACACCAAGCCAGGAACAAAATCAACTCTCTGGAAAAAGGAATCTGGATCCTATGGAGTGTTGTTGTTATTGCTGCTATTATTTGTTTTTATTCATGATGTCCAACATCTAGAATGCATGTCCCAGCATGAAATGATCAAAGACCAAGAGGTGATCCTCCCATTATAAATACTAATAAAAGATGCTAAAATAAAAATAATAAAATTATCATTCAAAAGCAATAGATACAGGTCCAGCAACCCGCTGAGTGAGAGAACAGCTACGCGCGCCTGCAGGGAACGCGGACAGGACCCACAAGTAGGACAGGGCCGGCGGCTTGCTGAAGGGCAGGCCCGTCCCCTCCTCCAGTGTCTGCAAGGTAGGCGGGACCCTGACCACCGGCGGATGGCCCCAGCGGCCTGCTGAGGGGTGGAACCGGCCCCTCCCCAGGGCCTGCAAGCTAGGCGAACCTGCAAACCACGGGCGGGTCAGGTCCAGCAACCTGCCGAGTGAGAGAACAGCTACGCGCGCCTGCAGGGAACGCGGACAGGACCCACAAGTAGGACAGGGCCGGCGGCTTGCTGAAGGGCAGGCCCGTCCCCTCCCCCAGTGTCTGCAAGGTAGGCGGGGCTGTGACCACTGGCAGATCGGGCTGAGCGGCCAACTGAGGGGTGGAACCGGCCCCTCCCCCAGTGCCTGCAAGCTAAGCGAATCTTCGACCCATCGGGAGGTCAGGCCCAGCAACCTGCGGAGTGACAGAGGTGCCCCTCGTGCCTGCTGGGTAGGCGGACCTTTGACCTAGGGCCTGCCAGCGTAACAGACGGATCACACAAATTGGAGGAGGATCACAGCCACTACCTGCCCTGCAAGGTGATCTTTCAACCATACAAGAGCAATATAAATAAATAGAGGGAAAATTTCAAAAACACAACAGTTTCACCAAGCAGAAAGAAACGCCAGCAGTATGAAAAGACAAGGAAAGAAAGGACCACAGGCAATGCAGGTCAACTCAACTTTAAAAGAGGTAATAGGTGCAACAGATGGAATGTCAGATAGAGAGGTCAGGATGCAGACACTTCAGAAATACAGAAGATAATTAGAAATTACTTTGAATTCTTATACTCCAATAAAATAGAAGATAGTGAAGGCATAGATAAATTCCTTAAGTCTTATGATCTGCCCAGATTGAGTCAGGAGGATATAGACAACCTAAACAGACCAATAACAATAGAGGAAATAGAAGAAACCATCAAAAGATTACCAACTAAGAAAAGCCCAGGACCGGATGGGTATACAGCAGAGTTTTACAAAACCTTTAAAGAGGAACTAACACCAATACTTTTCAAGCTATTTCAGGAAATAGAAAAAGAGGGAGAACTTCCAAATTCGTTCTACGAGGCCAACATCACCCTGATTCCGAAACCAGACAAAGACACTTCAAAGAAAGAAAACTACAGACCAATATCTCTAATGAACCTTGACGCAAAAATCCTCAATAAAATTCTGGCAAATCAGATTCAAATACATATCAAAAAAATTATACACCATGATCAAGTAGGATTCATCCATGGGATGCAAGGCTGGTCCAATATACAGAAATCAATTAATGTTATTCACCACATCAATAGACTTAAAAACAAGAACCATATGATCATCTCGATAGATGCAGAAAAAGCATTCGACAAAGTACAGCATCCCTTTATGTTCAAAACTCTAAAAAAATTAGGGATAACTGGATCATACCTCAACATTGTAAAAGCAATCTATGATAAGCCACTGGCCAGCATCATTCTGAATGGAGAAAAATTGAAGGCATTCCCTCTAAGATCTGGTACAAGACAGGGATGCCCTCTCTCACCACTTCTGTTCAACATAGTCCTCGAAACACTGGCCAGAGCAATTAGACAGACGAAAGAAATTAAAGGCATAAAAATAGGAAAAGAAGAACTTAAATTATCACTATTTGCAGATGATATGATTCTATACCTAGCAGACCCAAAAGGGTCTACAAAGAAGCTATTAGAGCTAATAAATGAATTCAGCAAAGTGGCAGGATATAAGATCAACACTCATAAATCAAAGGCATTCCTGTATATCAGCGACAAACCCTCTGAAACGGAAATGAGGACAACTATTCCATTCACAGTATCCCCCCCAAAAATAAAATACTTGGGAATCAACCTAACAAAAGAGGTGAAAGATTTATACAATGAAAATTACAGAACCTTAAAGAAAGATATAGAAGAAGACCTTAGAAGATGGAAAAATATACCCTGCTCATGGATAGGCAGAACTAACATCATCAAAATGGCGAAATTACCAAAAGTTCTCTATAAGTTCAATGCAATGCCAATCAAAATCCCAACAGCATTTCTTGTAGAAATAGATAAAAGAATCATGAAATTCATATGGAATAATAAAAGACCCAAAATAGCAAAAACAATACTAAGCAGGAAGTGTGAATCAGGCGGTATAGGGATACCAGACTTCAAACTATACTACAGAGCAATAGTAACAAAAACAGCATGGTACTGGTACCAAAACAGGCAGGTGGACCAATGGTACAGAATAGAGGACACAGTAACCAATCCACAAAACTACAACTATCTTATATTTGATAAAGGGGCTAAAAGCATGCAATGGAGGAAGGATAGCATCTTCAACAAATGGTGCTGGGAAAACTGGAAATCCATCTGCATCAAAATGAATCTGAATCCCTATCTCTCGCCATGCACAAAAGTTAACTCAAAATGGATCAAGGAGCTTGATATTAAATCAGAGACACGGCATCTGATAGAAGAAAAAGTTGGCTATGATCTACATACTGTGGGATCAGGCTCCAAATTCCTCAATAGGACACCCATAGCGCAAGAGTTAACAACTAGAATCAACAAATGGGACTTACTCAAACTAAAAAGTTTTTTCTCAGCAAAAGAAACAATAAGAGAGATAAACAGGGAGCCTACATCCTGGGAACAAATCTTACTCCACACACTTCAGATAGAGCCCTAATAACCAGAATATATAAAGAACTCAAAAAATTAGACAATAAGATAACAAATAACCCAATCAATAAATGGGCAAAGGACCTGAACACACACTTCTCAGAGGAGGACATACAATCAATCAATAAGTACATGAAAAAATGCTCACCATCGCTAGCAGTCAGAGAAATGCAAATCAAAACCACCCTAAGGTACCATCTCACTCCAGTAAGATTGGCAGCCATTAGGAAGTCAAACAACAATAAGTGCTGGAGAGGATGCGGGGAAAAGGGCACTCTTGTTCATTGCTGGTGGGACTGCAAATTGGTGCAGCCAATTTGGAAAGCAGTATGGAGATTTCTTGGAAAGCTGGGAATGGAACCACCATTTGACCCAGCTATTCCCCTTCTCGGTCTATTCCCCAAAGACCTAATAAGAGCATGCTACAGGGACACTGCTACATCGATGTTCATAGCAGCTCAATTCACGATAGCAAGACTGTGGAATCAGCCTAGATGCCCTTCAATAGATGAATGGATAAAAAAAATGTGGCATTTATACACAATGGAGTATTACTCTGCATTAAAAAATGACAAAATCATAGAATTTGGAGGGAAATGGATGGCATTAGAGCAGATTATGCTAAGTGAAGCTAGTCAATCTTTAAAAAACAAATACCAAATGACTCCTTTGATATAAGGGGAGGAAACAAGGACAGGGTAGGGACGAAGAGCTTGAGACGAAGATTTACATTAACAGGGTTGAGAGGTGGGAGGGAAAGGAAGTGAGAAGGGAAATCGCATGGTAATGGAAGGCGATCTTCAGGGTTATACAAAATGACATATAAGAGGAAAGGAGGGGTAAGACAAGATAATACAAATGGAAGAAATGATTTACAGTAGAAGGGGTAGAGAGAGAAAAGGGGAGGGGAGGGGAGGGGAGGGGAGGGGGGATAGTAGAGAATAGGACAGACAGCAGAATACATCAGACACTAGAAAGGCAATATGTCAATCAATGGAAGGGTAACTGATGTGATACAGCAATCTGTATACGGGGTAAAATTGGGAGTTCATAACCCACTTGAATCAAACTGTGAAATATGATGTATTAAGAACTATGTAATGTTTTGAATGACCAACAATAAAAAAAAAAAAGCAACAGATATCTACAAAGTAAATTCAATGAAAGATGTGCAAGATGCTCAATGAAAATACTGGGGGAACATAAAGATGACCTACCAAAATGGAATAATATACCAAATTCAAGGCATGGAAAACTCCATATTACAAAGATAAAATTTACCCTAAATTGTTCCATAGATTCAAAGCAATTTCCACATGATTTTATTCTCTTTTATTTTTATGGATAAATTAATTTGAAAATTCATAAGGAAATGACAGGCCAAGAATAACCAAGGTAATATTAAGAGGAAGAACAAAGTTAGGGGATTTATACTACCAAATGTTAAATTTATTGTAAACCTACAATAATTTAGGCAGCATAGTATTAAAGCAAAAACACATAAATATGCCAATGGAACAAAATCCAGTGTCCAGAAACAGACTCATATTAGTGACCACATTTATGACAAGTCTTTTTAATAAATGGTTCTGTGTCACTTGGACATGTATATTTAGAAAAAAAGGGCAGAACTCTCATCTCACACACTGCAACCAAATCTATTCTAGATAAACAGTAAATAAAAGCAGGAAAGGTAAAACAAAATTTTAGAAGAAAATACAAAACCAAAAAATTTATTCAACAGAACACAAAGACAAATATAAATTGGACTAATATCCATTCCTCAAAAAACAACAGAAGGGGCTGGGGCTGGGGCTCAGAGGTAGAGCACTCACCTAGCATGCGTGAGGCACTGAGTTCAATCCTCAGCACCACATATAAATAAAATAAAGATACTGTGTCTACCTAAAACTAAAAAAAAAAAATAAAAAAAATTAAAGAAAAAGATACATCCCAGAGTGGAAGAATATATTTTCAAGACACACACATACCTAGCCATAACAAATAAGGAAACTATACAAATCAATAATAAAAAGCTGGCTAACCTCCCACCCCCCAAAAAATGGGTAAAAACTTTAGCTGGGAAAGTTCTCAGCAGAGCATATGACACTGTCTTGCCTTAAGCAATTTATAGAGTTCACTGTTTTCAGATGCTTATTATTTAGGGAAGAACAATAATTTTCTTCAAACTATCTAAAGTATTAATTGACCTGAATATCCATTTCCAAAACCCCTTTTTTCTTGGTATTGCAGAGTCCTTAGATTTGAGATCAGTTGTGAAACATTAAGAGAATCCCCAAAGTTTCAATTAGCAAGAATTTTCATTGCAGACTAAAACTGAAAACTACTCAGAAATCCAACAACATTACAACAAATGTGACACACAATGAAACATGAAAAAATGAGAATGAATAATTGACAACGACCACACAATACACTGAGTAAAAGAAGTCAATTAGCCAAAACTAATCTGTGATTGCCTTTTTGGGAGACTGACTAAAAGGGATACAAGAGAGACTTCTGAGGCACTGGTAATATTCTGCTTCTTCATCTGGGTTCAATTTGTGAACTTTATCCTTACAAATGTATGTGTGTGATACTTGAATGTTTAAAATGGTTCTTTAATATTAGTCTCTCCCTAAAATTCATCTGTTGGTTTTCTTTTTTTTTCTTTT
This sequence comes from Urocitellus parryii, assembly GCF_045843805.1. NCBI lineage: Eukaryota > Metazoa > Chordata > Mammalia > Rodentia > Sciuridae > Urocitellus > Urocitellus parryii. Next base: position 68,526,185 of record NC_135533.1, read on the forward strand.
TTTAGAGACTTTTTTGGATAGACTTTATTTCAAACAGGATTTCAATTTATTATTTCTACTCCATATCTGTTGGTTTTCTAATTCTTCCTCTCCCAGCTCCTCCCTAATCTCAGGGGAAACAGGATTACCTTTCTTCCCCATCCTAGACAGAGTTATCTGTCCTTGAGCACTCACCTAAGCTAGGAAGGAAGTAATCCAGACTTAGGGGATAGTATCTGAAGATCTCAGAAATGACTACCTCCCAAATTAACAAGGAAATTACAATGCCAACAGAGAAGATGGGAATCTAGCCTTTGAATCATCTCTTTATAAGTACCCCAGTTCCTGCTGAAGGGTGGAATTATAGCCTCTGGGAGGAGTCCCTGTGTTTCTCCTTTGCTAGCAAAGCAATAAACCTTCTATTTCCTTTTTTCTAAAAAAAAAAAAAATCATAGGTTGACACCTAGCACCTAGTACCCAGTGCAACACAATTAAGAGGTAGGAGGGCCTTTTGGAAAGTGATAGTCATGAGATCTTTGCCTCATGAATGAGATTAGTGTCCTTGCCCCTCCTGCCCCATAAGTTTGCCACAACAAGCCACAATACTGAGGAACAAGGCCTTCACCAATACCAAATCTGCCAGCTCCTCATCTTGTTTTCCCAGCCTCCAGAACTGTGAGAAATAAATTTCTGTTATATATAATCTACCCAGTTTAGGGTACATTGTTACAGCATCCCAAATCAACTAAAAGATGGTAATTATATTTCTATATACATCACCGAAATGTGAAACAATTAAAAACACATGTATATTTAGAAAATGTCTTTTAAGTAGGATATTTTGAAATATGAAAGACAACCTCAAATTTTAGGAACATGAAATATTAAAGTTTATGTATCATAATATACTTGTTATATAATATAAAACTACAGAAAGGTGCATTATTCAAAGACCTTTTCAGCAAGGTGATTTGTCAAAAAGTAGAATAAATGTGAATGAGTGAACTAAAAATTTCTTGAATGACAAGCTAAACACAAGCACTAACACATTTCTAATACAATTTTAACAATTGTATTATTACAGATAAAGAGACTCAAACACATTTTAGAGAACTTTCTAAAAACAGTCTATTTAAATAGGTCTAAATTATGTTCACTATTTTAGATTTTCAAAAATCAGGTAAGGGAAAGCTCATTGTTTCACTTAAGATTACCAGTACCATTAGTACTAAGGTCATTAAAATTCTTAGGCTTTCAAATATGGAGAGGCCATGAAATAAAAACTAGCAAACGCTTTACATATGAATTATGTATCTTGTCTTAAGAATAGTTAGAAGTAGGCTGTAGTTGTAGCTCAGTAGTAGAATGGCTATCTGGCATATGTGAGGCACTGGGTTCAATCCTCAGCACCACATAAAAATAAATGAATTAAACAAAGGTAGGGAAAAAAAACTTAAAAAAAAAGAGTAGTTAAAAGTACAAACATCTATACTGCAAGTAAGAAAACTTTGGCAGCTATTAGGTAATTCAACTAATATACTGATACTAACCTTCTATTTTATAAATGTTTAACCTCAAAATATAGATGCCAATACTAATAGTATAATTTATATCACAGACTAGGGAATTCATTGGCATAATATATATCACAGAATCAATGAAGCAATTACTGAATACATACAAAACTACAAATAATTTCAAAAAAATAAAAAAGAGAAAGGCCTTGCTTTCTCCATTGAAAAAGGTTTATTAACATTTTTATTCCAAGACAAAGCTAGATTAAATAAATTAGAAATTACCTTGACAGCCACTCCTTTGCCTTCAGGAAATTCTAGAAGATGAAAAGTCAATTCTTCAACTCTAGTAATGCAGAGCTTTGGGTCTGCTGTTCTTCTTAATGCCTGGACCAATGCCCGGGTTCTGTTATCAATACTCACTCTTGCAATAATCTACAAAGACATAACATACATACATAATATATTTAGAATATGAAACTGTTCTAACAAATAGCTAATGTTTCTTAGGTTCTATTAGGAAATGAAACTTAAAAATCTGACAAAAATTAACACAATCAAATCACAGTGAAAAACACTTGCCTTTTCTCGCTGAAGAGATAAGTGTTTTTTCTCCTCTGCAGTTTTTTCTTTGCTGACAGCCTGCTCAGTTTTAGTAGGATCTTCCTGTTCTTCTGGCTGACTCTTTGAATCATATTTTAATTTGGGGACAAGTCCACCAATATAACCACCTACCAAAGCCTGAACACCTTCAGTGGGTCGAGAAAGAAAGTTAGCAATACTTTGTTTAGTAGAAACTGGAAGAACATCAGGCATTCCACTCTGACTTGCAGGCTTGTCCACAGTATCTATGGAAGATCCAGAGCCTGGCTTATCAGTCAGGATGCCAGGATCTGGAGATATGGACTTCTTTTCTTGAGTCTTTTCACCATCAAGTTCGGATTTGACCTGAAAATGTTTATTTCCCTTTTTTGGAGACATTTTTTCCTCACGTTTGAAGTATGAATTAATATGATTTGATAAAAAGTAGAACGACTCTCCAAATTTTGTAGTTATGCTAGTTGAGTAACGAAAAAGGCTTTGTTTACCTAAATCTTCTTTATCTGTAATGTGACTTTTCTCTTCTGCAACAGGACACTTTTCTGCTGATTTATCACTATATTTTTTCAGAGATTTGATGGCTTGTTTAAAATTTTTCTGTTTTAACCAGTCACCATCTGATACTTTTCTTAATATTCGAGAACTTGGCTTAAATTGAGCTAAACGTGAAATCATTTCATCGTGATTGCCAAAAACAGCCTTTGAAACAGAGTTCAAAGTACTTTTAATACGGGACATATGAATGCTTACTTTTGTAAGTCCCTTAGGAGCAGAAGTACTGAGTTTCAAAATTCCACTATGTAAACCATGGTTGCTTGGGGAGTAATAGTGCTTACTCCAAGAATAAGCTTCATTTTTGGTCCATTTACATCTTACTTTGCTGGCATGGAAACCTCTTTGTAGACTGATATGGCTTATCCTCCAGAAATGTTTAGGTAAACACCCAAAAGGCAGCTGCTTGCTTCTCTGCTTCCCACAAAGACTTCTTGCATTACTAAGGAGGTAAATATATATATCTATAGTCAAACTAAAAGACATAACTTAAAAATCACTTATTTTCTATATGACATTCTCTCACTTCATTTGTGAATGCTTCATTTAAGAAATGCCATAATTCATGGTCTTACCTAAAATGGCAAACACAAAAAAAAAAAAAAAGAAAAATTAGGATTTAAGTTAAAATCAAAATTGAGTATAATATAAAATTTGAACCATACTTAGCAAACTGCCTCAAAAGAAAAAAGAATATATTTCCAATATACCTGATACAGATTTCACTTTTAAACTAATAGAAAATAATTCCCCTTTTTAGCTTGAGTAATAAGATGTTTAGAAAAGAAGCTAATCTAGGAAAGTTTCCCAATAGGTAGATTTTTTTTCTATAACACACAATTTAATATGCAACTTAGATATTATGCTATTTTTTCTTCCTATTGTTAATTATTTGATTAGTTTATGTGACACCAGACTTTAAGTGCTTTGAAGACAAGACCAACTATCAGAGTGAATAAAACAAAACAAACAAAACCCAATGGGTTTGTAAAAAACCCATTTTAAATATAAAGACACATAAAGATTAGAAAAATATGCCATGCTAACACTAATCAAAAGGAAGCAAGAGTAGGTATGTTATTTTCACTCATAAAGGAAAACACACAGAATCAGTAAGGACAGTTTCACAACACCATCAATCAACTGGATATAATTGACATTTTTAAACTACTAAATCACAGAGAAAAACACACATTCATACCATGCCTATGTGGAACATTCACCAATAAAGACAATATTCTGGGTAATAAAAAACAACAGAACATAGATCATATAATGTCTGTTCTTAGACCACATGAATTAATTAAACTAGAAATTAATAACAGAAAGATAACTGGAAGCCTCAAAATATATGAAGACACAGAAAGCGAAAGAAACATGAATTACTACCTCAAAAATGAAAGAAGGAACATGACTATCCAATGGACTTTGGAAGGATAATACAGAAATACTATGAATAACTATATGCCCATAATTTTGATAACCTAGATGAAATGCACCTATTCCTTGAAAGACACAATCTGCCAAAACTCACAAGAAGAAACACACAATCTGAATAGGCCTATATTTATTAAAGGAATTGAGTTAATAATTAAATAACATTCCAAAACAGAAAGCATTAGGTTCAGATGGTAGCAAATAAACACATGTAAACAGAACAAAAGCATGTAAAAAATCCACAATGAGTACACTAAGAAATTGTGCAGTAGTGCAGTTTTACTGTAGGACCTAGTGAGATTACAGGAGGGGAAGGTAGAAGATGATATTGAGGAAGACAAAACTAAGAACCTATTGTCATTATCCAGATAGTAGTCTCAAATAATATTGCATGTGCACATATTATTTTAAAACATTTATGGGAAAGGACAGAAAAAAATGTAAACCTGTCTGCTTTCTTGGCTCATCTGAACTTGATTTGCAGACAATGTGAGAAAACAAGTTAATAGGAAAGCCCTTGATAAAATATATTTAAACTACTTGTAGATAAAAATTCATACCAATGGAGGGAAATCTACAAGTTGAACTTGAGGTCTGGGCATATAGTCAAACTACCCTCATGGTGCAGAGACCCTAATGAAACCGGTCAGCTGGTGACAACTGGAATTCCAAGTCAACTGAAGCCACCAAGTAAAGACACTTCCAAAGCCCAGGGCAACTAGACTCCCACACTAAACAATTACCATTGAATTTAAGCACAGAGATTACAAAACATGCAAGGAGATGAACTGTCACCTACAGAGAGGATCACCAAATGCAGCCAATAAGAAAATGTGCAACCAAGATTCAGAAATACAGAAAAAATAAGTAGATTTAAAATGTTCAGAGATATATCAGAAGCAAAAATAAAGCGAACAAAAGACATAGATAAAAAGTAAAAAGGAAGAGCAAAATTTTGGGAATGAAAACACCAGCTACATGCTAGTTTTGAGACCCACTTATAATCTAATGACAAAATAGGTAAATAAAGGATTGAGAGGAAATTATGTAAAAACCAATATAAAGGACACAGTCTTAAGGAAATTTAAGGGAAAAGCATTACATAAACATAAAAAGGGGGAACTATATAATAATAAAAAGAATGAGCCATTTACTTATTAAACTTCAGGTAATCTTGTGGGCCAACACAATATTTTAGAAAATAAAAAAAAAATAACCACTAATAATGTATATCATCAGAATGAGATGTGCTATGAATTAAAATAAAGCAGGAGGTAAGAGAAAAAGGACATGAGAATACTATTTTAGAAGTATAATTAGAAGTGAGTTGACATTTTACTAGAGGATCTTATGTGAGGAAGTAAATTATTAAGAGAATCTAGGGGGAAAACTTTCTAAGAGGAAAAAGCAAGCAAAACTTTGGAGACAGTAATTAGCCTTCAGTAAAACAGCATGCACAAGGTGGATGAAGGGAAGTCAGAAAGAGGATTAATCATTGAGATGAGTTCAAGATTGAGGCGAAGACAGAGCAATGTAAGACTAGACTGTGATTAAGAAGTGTGCATTGTCTCTTTCCAAAAAGATTTAATAATCATGAGTTATCATAAAGGTATCTTTCAACTTTGCATAGAACTATAGACTATAAAGGGAAAAAAAAGAAGAAAGAAAAGAAATGGAAACCATAGCAGGCGAATGATTTTATAATCCAAATGAGGGATTTTAATATACTCCTCTCAGAAAACTATGACTATCAAGCAAAAATTACAAAACTTAGAGGATGATCAACAAGTTTAACTTGTTACCAAATGCCAACACTAGAAATTCAAGATAAATATTTTGAGAGTGAATTCAGTCAAACCTAAGTCAAGAGTGCAAAAATGGGGAAAATAATTCAAAGTTCCATCATCAATGAGAAAAGAATAACAAATATAGAGTCGGTAAAAATACAATGGAGGCTTATATAAAAGCAGGCGTAGTGGCACACACCTATAATCCCATCAGCATGGAGGCTGAGGCAAGAGGATTGTGAGTTCAAAACCAGCCTCAGCAATTTGGTGAGACCCTGTCTCTAAATTTAAAAAAAGGCTGGAGATGTGGCTCAGTGGTGAAACGCCTTTGGGTTCAATCCCCAATATCAAAAAATAAAAATAAACAGAAAGAAGAGGCTTAGATAGAAATGGAGTTTTAACTAAAGGAATCAAGGGATTTGCCAGGAGGAGGCCCATATTGAAGTCTAAGAATGAATTACAGATGTTATGCAATCATTGCAATAATGTAGCCAAAAAGGTAACAAGGGTCCTGGCTAAGTAACAGTATTGGAATGGAAAAGAGGGCTACTGTAAGCCACATCTGGTAACAGGTCAAGGAAACTAATTGAATAATGAAACACAGGATTGGTGACACCAAGAATGGGATATGGAGAAGTAGGTGTCAAGAGAATTGACTTATGGTTCTAAATCAGACACAGAGGGAAAATACCATTGTGAATATGAAAAAACTAGGAAAGAGCTAATTTAATATGAGGAAAAAACGAATTTTCTTTTGGATTTACAGAATGCAAGTTGGGGTATATAAATTAAAATGTACCTAGACTGTGGATTCACATGTGGAATTATCAGCGCGTGACACCTGAAACCATTAGACTGCACAGATTTACCAAAGGATAGTTTATGGTATATATTACCTGAGTATTCTTGAACCTGATAAATGCTCCTCTTTATTGAAAATGCTTACTTGCAAATATACATTATATCTTCTGAGACATTTCAGAAATATTCCCAGAGCTACTATAGTATTCCTTGGGTTTCAAATATCAAAGCTCTGGCTTAGAGAGAACATGTGTAGTAGAGATTTGAGTGACATTCAGGTTTAGGAAGAGAAAGAAACGCCCTCCAAGGAAATGAGAGAGCATGGGAGAAAAGATATCCTCCAAAATTCAGGAGCAACTTTTAAAAAGTAATGGACATTAAACAGGATAAAATACAAGATATAGGAGAGAAAGTTCAAAGCAGAGAAATGACAGGACAGGAAGGTGTCTAGGGCCTAGAATTCTAACTCTGACCTTTTTATAAATGTATGTTCCACAAGTGAAGCAACGTCCATGCTTCAGCACAATCCTTGTCTCAATTAAAGGAAAAAAACAACTCAAAGTACAAACTGTACTTGAATCAACTCTGCATGTGAAAACAAGTGAATATATAAACTAGTGAAACTGATCCACCATCCAACATCACTAATGAAAAGGACACTACTTACAGGATTTTATTTTAGATCTCAGAAAAATAAGATCAACACTAAAGTATAATTAATAAAAATTATGAAATAACATGTTCTTATACTGAAAGTAACACTAATCTGCATAAGAAATTTAACAAAATAGCTAAAATAAGCTTGATACAACTACTTCACAAGCATAAACTAAGTTTACAGCTTAGTGTACTTTTTAAAAATTCTCAGATTTTAAGGTTCTTTATATTACATTATTTTAATGACTTTTTCTTGAGATCCTGAAACATACTTTTGTCATTTTTGACATCTCAACAATTAGGATCCAGAATACAACTGTTCCTGGAAATAAAAATAGTATTTTTAAAACTACTATATGATAGTCCCTTAGGTCACATCTCTGCTGACTCTTGAAGAGTCACCACTTAGTCACCACTTAGAAAAGTTATCATTGTACTAGGGTGGAACCAGGTTCCTCTCAGCATAATCACAGAAATGGCAAGAAGGTAGGAAGTATTGCAATACGATTCACACAGCTTCACCTTTAAAAAAAAGAAAAAAAAAAAAAAAAAAAAAGCACACGCACTTGAATCCGCTTAAGCAGTAGAAGCAGGCAGTGACTGGGCCAAATACGGGTGGGGCGAAAAAGAAATATCTAGCAATGAAAGCACGAGGTATACAGTGACAGTCAAGATCAATGTAAAACAGAGAAGTTGTTTTTGAGAGTCACCAGGGACCTGCTGGAGAATACTACAATCCAGAGGAGACAGACTCCGCGAAACTGGCAAATCGCAGGGGTGGGACAAGAGGCGCAGGGAGGGACAAGCGAAACCAACCGCGTCCGAGGCGGCAGCACCCGAAGAAGCAGAGGGGGGCAGGCGGCGCTGCTCACCAATCAGCCCCGGGACCCGCGGCCCCTTCCGGACCCGGCTGCCACTGGGTGCCTGGCTGCTGGGACCTCCACGAAGCCGGGCATCTTCCCTGACTCTGAAGTGCCCAGGATAGAGAGACGGAGGACCCCGTAGGCAGACAAGTGCCCGGAGCGACCAGCCTGCTTCTCATCCCGTCCCCATCCTCTCGCGGCCACTTACCGGGATGCAGGCCGCAATCACAGGCCACGGTGGATACTAGTCTCTTCCCGGCTTTGACATCTACTCTGGCCGGCCCGCATCAGCTGAGCTTCCAGCACAAACAAGCGCAGGAGCCGGAGCTCCACCCACTCAGCTCCGCCCCGCCCCAGCGGAAGTGACGCACAGGCCGTTCGGGTCTACCCGCCCGACACCGTACTGTTCCTCTGCCTCCCCCCTGCACTTGCCCTCCTGGTCAATGGCGGCTTCGTCCCCGCCCTGAGGCATGCGCAATAGAGCGTGACAGCGCCAGCCCTGAAAGCCGCGGCAGAGGTGCTGGTGTGCACGCGTGCGTGCTTCCGGAGAGGCGTGGCTTGGCAAAGGGGCGTATTGGCATTATGGTCTTGTCTGGGTGCTGGAGCTGAGCCTTACAGGTTTTCAGCGGTGTCGGATCTCAGAATAGAGTCCAGACTTGCTTTTGAGTCACCCGTACGAAATGTCACTTAAAAGCACTTTCACATATATTGTTGGAAGTTAGCAGATTCTGTCTCTCCCGTGGTTAAGACACTGCTTTCGAATTCTGACATTTTATGTGTATCAAGTAGGCAAACTGGAACCCACAGCAGGTCTAGTGTTAACTGTCAAAACTGTTAAATTCCACCTTCAACAATAGCCTTCTCAAGATGTCGATGCTATAGCACGCTGTAAGATTATTGTAAAGTCCTTTAGGAAGGGGGATTATATGAGCTGCCAAATTTAGTGTGTGTTAAACTGATAGTAGTTTTTAAAAATTAAGGAGGAGAAACCAACTTCCTAGGCCCTTGAGGCACAAATGGCTGGACTATGTGCATCATAATGCCTGGTAAATCCCAGCAGTACATAAACTAGACATCTTTAGCTACACAGTAGTTAATAGATGTACACCACAAATTCAAACATGGAGCAGAGTGGCAATAATTTTAGTACTTGAGACATTTTTTCCCATTTTTAAAGAAAATACTATTTTGGCCTTGCTAAAACATAAATTGAGACGATATAGGACTACTGCAATAGGTGTCAAGACAGTAAGGGAGAAATTGAGCTTGATCTAAACACAAAGACAGCTGGGATTTAGAGTCAATGAGCAAAGTGACTGGTCAGTGGATTGAAAATTACTAAGAGGTGACATCAAGAGTCAGGTACATTCTTGCTAAAATGGCTTAACAGGATTCTTGCTGAAGGTGCATGCCCATGACCAGAAATCAATTACAGGATGGAAGAGTCTTTCTAAGTTGACTTACAGGATTCCTGCTGAAACTGGATTTAGGTAGATATGAGGCCAGGGCCAAAGGCAGAGGCCTAGTTGAGAAAAGGGATCAGAGGAGCATAATTAAAGTTTGATAAGAATAGAGTCTGTCATCATACTCTTTCCCCTTGTTTTCCTTCATTCTCCAGTTTAATCAGATAATATCAAATATCCAGATTTTTTTCCCTGAAATTTCCAAGTAACTCTCAACTCCTCCTCCTTCTTTTTTGACCTGCCTTACCCACCACCTACCTTTAATTAGTCATGAAGCTGATGAATCTCACTGTAGAACCTCTTGCATGTTTTCTCAGTTCTATATTATTTTCACTTCCTCGGTTTAGGCTTTCATCCTCACTCATCAATCTCATCTAAACTGGTTTTACAGCTAGTAACTAACCTCTAGCCTAGTCTCTTTTGTGCAACCAGAGTAATCTTTCAAAACTTCAAATCCAATTATGTATTCTCCCTGATTAAAAAATATTTTCTGGCATGTCATAGAATAAACCAAAAGGGCAAGATAGTCTCTGATCTGCAGCCTTCCAGGCTTCACTTTCCCACTCACTGCCTCTTATTTTACCCTCCAGCTACACCTATACTTACAAAAATACTGAGCTTTTTCATATTTAGTGCCTCCATCAATGCTGTTGGCTCAGCTTCCCTTCCTCCCTCTTCTAATGATTTATATGTTCTTCAACCAGAAAAATCTTACCTTACTGTTTCCTAGAGTAAATCATTTCTTCTGCCTGTGCTTGCTTCTACTATTGCCCTGGCTGCACAGTATTGTAATGTATTCATTTATATGTAGGCAAGCATCATACAAGCATGGAGTGTAAGGAAAATATATTTGTGTCTTCCGGATCTAGTATAATACCCAACAAATAGTATACTTTAAATTTCTGCATAATTAAATTGACTTAATTTTATTCAGGTTACTAGTTTGAAAAGTTGAAAATGGAAAATAAAATCCACTTATGATTTTTTTTTTGATGTTGGGCAAAATTTCAGAGGGAAAGATAATTTTATTTACTTTTTACCGCCAAAAATTTGTAGTATGAAAAATAGAAGATTATTATATGTGTTAATAGCAGACCGATTCCTTCAGAAAACTATCCATATTTGGAATAATGATAAGTACAGTAATTGCTTAACCCTATAGTCTTCTGTAGCTAGGTAAAATAGACATTCATATTGCTCCTGTATCATTTATTTATGTGCTCATATTTATTTACAAGGTTTACTGATTTTGTTATCTATTTTAGATTTGTTTCCTTCCTCTATATCAATCCCTCTTTCTATTAAGATCAGTTCATAATAATTCTTCAGAGAACTTCTAGTCTTTTTAATGTTGAAGCAAAACGTAGTGCAGTAGACAAAATAAATTTAGTCATATTGTTGTAAAATATTTCTCCAGATTACCCAAGTGAAGGATAAGCTACAAAATACTCCAGAATTATGGTCATTGTGGTAAACTGAATGATGGCATCTAATAAAAAGGCACTTGCCCAATCCTGGAACCTATAAATATGTTGCTTTTATAGCAAATGGGACTTTTGCAGATGTAATTGAGTTTACAGATTTTAAGAAAGGAAATTATCCTGTATTATTCTTGGGGGCCTAATCTAATCTGTTTGGTCCTTAAAAACAGTAGAGACGTGCCAGAAGGAAAGTCAGAGATATTCAAGAAGGGAGGTATGGGGGAAGGCAGGGAGCAATTTGATAAGAAATGTAGGTGACCCTAAGAGAGGCTTCTACCTGAAAGCCATCAAGAAAAAATACACTCAGTTCTATAGCCTCAAGGAACTCCACTCTGACAACAACTGAAATAACCTTGAAAGCTTATTTTTCTGTAGAGCCACCAGTTAAAAGCACAGGTCAGCTCGTTTTCATTATTGTGACACCAATAGCAGAGGAACCAGCAGAAATGTGACAGATGAATTTGAGTTGTTTTAAGTCAGTAAATTAGTAGTATTTTTTTTTCAGCAGCAACAAAGAGTGAATATGAATAGCTTTATGTAGTTTAAGACATTGTAAGGATCCGGCGAATCGTTGGAGAAAGACCACAAGAGACGAGCTTCATGCAATGGGCAGGAGGGAGTTTATTGAAGAGAATCCTAATTCAGCGCGCTGAGGCTCAAGGCTCACTCAGGAAGGGAGAGCGGCCCACAGCCCCGAGCAGAGGTTCAAGCAGAGCTTAAGTACACTTTTTGGGGAGGGCGGGAGGCTTTGCATACATCAGAACAAATCATCATGAGGCGCGGGGAAATTGATCAACAACTCTGAGACGTGATTGGCACATTCATTGGTGGGAACAGATTGGGAGAGGGTGATTGGTCATTCGTAAGCGGGTTACACATTCAAACTGATTGGTTCGGGCCCTGTGACGAACTGCACAGGGCCCTAGGCTAATGGCCAGTAGGGTGTTGTCTTAACTATCTCAGGAATCTGGGTGTAACAGAGGAACTTAATAATGCCTAATCTTTTACATTCAAGCTTTCCAGCTTAGAAACTTTACCCTTTCAACAAGAAGGCAAAGATTTTATCTCTTTTGGTTCTTAGCACTGAGGTTTGCATTTATTAGGCACTCATTAAATATTTGGTGAGTGCATACTGAATGAATTAGATTCTTTAATTCAATCTTTACTGAGTGTGTACTATATGCCTGACATTGACTATTTTCTGGATATAAAAAAAATTGAAGATATTCCATGGAATTCAAGGAATAAACTAGGTAATTATGAAACCAAAATTAGGCAGTCAGTATAGATAGGTAAATCGAGTTAGGGCTGATCAAGGGGGCTAATTTTGATTGAGTCCAAGGAAGTTAGGGATTGAAATGTTATTTCCATCTGAGCCCTTCTTCCACCCTTATCAAGAACCTGCCCCTGCTCCAACTTGTTGCCAAGGTAACCTGTTCCAGGAATTTCTCCTCCCTACAGGAGGTATAAAGTTGTTAATTATTGTGTCCTGGGCTGCACCATCCTACCCTTCCTCCTTCAGCCCACCAGTTTCCCACCTTTTATCCATCCCACTGAAGCCAGATTTAAAGTTAGGTAATCAGTGTAGTTAGGTAAATAGGTCTAATACTGAGTGAAATCTAAAATGGAGGCCATACTGAGAATGACTCAGGGAAAACAGGACAACTCATGGAATGTTAAAGAAGTCCTGAAAAGGCCCTAGGCCAAAGTCCACCTCAAAGAAGTGTTAATCAACAGCCCCAATAGATTTGGAGATAGCACATCCCAGAGAAGTGATAATCCCATCCCAAAGGTGATAATTAGGCCCACCTGTGTCCCACCCCTCAGGCCTTTCAACCTACATTCCATCACCAAAACTATAAAAAGGGGAAACAACCGCACTTCCACGGATTCCACCTCTTGAGTCCCCTTCTTCCTCCGGGAGAAGTCTTTTCTGCTGTCCTTTAATAAACTTCTAATTTCTACTCTGACCTTGCCTCAGCTTGTGCTTTTCTGGTGTTATTCTTCAACATTGGGGAAGCAAGAACTCGTCACCACCGGTCAACAGCGGTAACACCACCAAGCATTCCTGGCCCTAGTCTTGGGCCTAGTCATGTAAGTAGGAGGGGAAAAGATAAGGGGAAGAAGGCAGGACAACAAAGGAAGCCTAGGACATAAAAAGGGCAGAACACCTCATTTCTTGGGATACCAGGATACCAGCTATGCTCCCTTCTCCCTCCCAGGAGAAGTCTATTTTACCCCTTTTAAAAATAAACCCTGCTTTATATGCTTGCCCTTGCATGCTTCTCTAATATTCAAACTTCAAAATATGAGGAAGCAAAACTCATCACTGATAACTGGTGGTATCAATTATACTTGTAATGTGTAAAGAGTATCATGAAGATATTCATCAGATATTATAGGCACTCATAGATAACTCCTACAGCCTGTTGGGTGAGGAAAGGCTTACTGGGGGAGAGGACCTTTGAGACAAATGTCAAAAAATGACATCTTGCTGGGCACAGTGGGGCACGCCTATAATCCCAATGGTTCCAGGGGCTGAGGCAGGAGGATCACAAGTTCAAAGTCATCCCCAGCAATGTAGCAAGGCCCTAAGCAACTTAGTGAGACACTGTCTCAAATTAAAAAGGTCTGGGGATATGACTGGTTAAACACCCCTGGGTTCAATTCCCAGTACAAAAAAAAAAAAAAAAAAAGACATTGTTGACAAGGTACATGACAGTAGTGGAGGCAGTAAAGGTGAGGGAGAAAAGAGAAAATTTTAACAGAGAGAAGGGACCACTCATGAGATCAAAGGCATTATACTAACTGAAAGAATTCCCCACGCAAAGACACTTAGCCGGGAGAATTCCAATTTTATTGCAAAAAGCTGTGTGCTTATATAGAACTAAAGGGGAGATGGTAGGGCTTAGATAAATGGCAGGCCACCCGTTTATTGGCAAGTTCTTCCAGATATCAGCTCCCGCGCCCAGGAATTAGTTCTTATTGGGGCTAAGGTTCCCCGCCAGCGACATTTGAAATTGGCGCAAGCGGGAGAGTTCACAAGGGCGGGAAATTTTCGCGCCACTGCAGAGAAGGAGAAGGTAGGAAGAAGAAGTCCTTAGGCGCCATGTTGGGGTTATTTCTCTGGGGTATGGCTGCCGTTTATACTTTTCCCAACAGTAACGAGTTAATAGGTGCTGAAAAGAGCTACTTGCTTCCTGTTGCTGATATTGGAAATGTGATAGAAAGTTGGGTGAAAGTTGAAACTGAGCTTGGACTTTATTTTCTAGTTGATCTAAATCACTCCCAGACTTTAAGACAAAGAACAATGTGGTAGAATTTAAGTCTTACATAGATTTCTTTTGGCACCATAAGAAAGCAAGATTTGAAGATAAGGGGGCCTGTCATTATTTTCCTATTTAATCTTTTAATAAAACCATTCTTTTTCCACCCCAAAATTTACCTTGAAGAATTTTCCTATCTATACTTGTACTCCAGGCCTCTCTGTCTTGTTTGAGATCAGTTTATCTAACTTCCTTCTGGGAAATACCCCAGATGAATTAAGCAAGGAGAAAATAAAAATTAGTTATATATGGTAGTTTTCTGAGTGAAGAAAGAACGGTTTTATTAGCAGAAAAACTTTATCTCAGATTTCAGCATGAGTAACAACACAAAATCTAAATCTTAAGGACACAAATAATTGCATTTTCTTTCATTTGCTTTTGAACTTGAATCATATTTTACCCTTTACCCAACAAAATTATTCCCTGCCTTACTTATTCATAGAACATGTCACCCATTTAAAATTTGGGGGAAAATGTAAAAATGCCCTAATATTTAATTTTATTGTCAAGTTCTTTTTTTTTTTTTTAAAGAGAGAGTGAGAGAGGGGAGAGAGAGAAAGAGAGAGAGAGAGAATTTTTAATATTTATTTTTTAGTTTTCGGTGGACACAACATCTTTGTATGTGGTGCTGAGGATCAAACCCTGACCACATGCATGCCAGGCGAGCGCGCTACCGCTTGAGCCACATCCCCAGCCCTATTGTCAAGTTCTTGTAAGCAAATATCTATAGTTCTATTTATTATCTTCAGAATTAAGGCAGGTTTGGTGGACATGGCTCAGGTTTATTTGGACAGCCTCACAATTTACTGGTTTTAATACTGTGTCATGCAAAAACTTCTGCAAACCCCCCTTTTCTTACCAGTGAAATTTCTCAAAATCCCAATTCAGTCCTTAAGGACATCATGATCTATGATCAGAGTATGAGGTACTGTGAGTAGACTGCATGCATACTGTGAGTAGGCTACCCCAATTTCCTCAATAGTATCCTAGGATATTGGGTTTCTCAAGAAAACAGTAGTTCCTAGAAAAACACAGACTTTGTCTTCAGAGAAAAGTTTTTCTCAGATGAAGAGGAATGCAGAGCAGAGAAGGGAAAAAGTAGGGCCACAGAGCAAGCAAATATACACTGATAGGCAGTATGAATGAATGCATGCATAGATGCAACAGAGCAAAGGCACTTTTCCTATAATGCTTTGCATAATTTATGAGTGGTTAGACATTTGCCAGGTGCTAGCAGTGAAAGGGTAAAGTTTCTAAGCTGGAAAGCTTGAATGTAAAAGATTAGGCATTATTAAGTTCCTCTGTTACACCCAGATTCCTGAGATAGTTAAGACAACACCCTACTGGCCATTTAGCCTAGGGACCTGTGCAGTTCGTCACAGGGCCCGAACCAATCAGTTTGAATGTGTAACCCGCTTACGAATGACCAATCACCCTCTCCCAATCTGTTCCCACCAATGAATGTGCCAATCACGTCTCAGAGTTGTTGATCAATTTCCCCGCGCCTCATGATGATTTGTTCTGATGTATGCAAAGCCTCCCGCCCTCCCCAAAAAGTGTACTTAAGCTCTGCTTGACCTTTGCTCTGGGCTCTGGGCTGCTCTCCCTTCTTGAGTAAGCACGGAGCCCCAGCGTGCTGGAATGGATCCCCAATAAATCCCCTTTTGCCAATTGCATGGAGTAAGTCTCTTGTGTGGTCTCTCCCTCGGACGCTCCGCCAGACCCCCCTTACAGCAGCATTGAGGAATGTCTATGAATAGCATTTGCTTCACAGTGGAGCACACTTAGATTCCAATTTTATTTTATTTATTTATTTTTATATATTTATTTCTTTTTTAGCTCTCTACATCTTTGTTTGTATGTGGTGCTGAGAATCGAACCCGGGCCGCACGCATGCCAGGCGAGCGCGCTACCGCTTGAGCCACATCCCCAGCCCCTAGATTCCAATTTTAACTTTGCCATTTACTTGAACAAATTACCTAATTTTTAAGTCTCAGTTCCAACAACTAAAATATATACTGTTTACCAGAATTTTTCATGGACATTTGAATCCAATTTGACCCAGACTAACTATTTTCATATCCTTTTGGAGCTGATGATTGAACTCAGGGTCTCAAGCATGCCAACCATGCAGTCTACCTCTAAGCTAAACCCCTAGTCAGATTGTTTATTTTTAAAAGGCTATAAAAGTTTCTTGTATTGTATCACAAAATTATTCAATAATGGACTCCAGAGCTATAAAACCAGACATATTATTTTGTCACCCTCAAAGTGATAGCCAGCAATACTCATAACCTCTCTAGTCTTACTTTTCTCATCCAAAAAAATGGTCACAGTGATACCCATCACATATTGTTCTGTAGAGCAATAATTGTGATAACCCACATGTAAAATATCCAGTATCTATTAAAAATATTTATTGTATACCTGATAATTGTGGTAGTCCTTGGATACATATCAGTCAAAACAGATACAATTGCCAGGCATGATGGCACATCCCCATAATCCCAACTACTCAAGAGGCTGAGGCAAGAGGATTGCAAGTTTGAGACCAGCTTCAGCAATTTAGCAAGGCCCCAAGCAACTTAGAGAGGTCCTATCTCAAAATAAAAAATGAAAAAAGAGCTGGGAATGGGACTCAGTGATAAAGCACCCCTAGGTTCAATCCCTGTACAAAAAAAAAAAAAAAAAAAAAATTCAAATGCAGTCCTAGCCTCATGAACTGTACAGGAAGACCTTGGAGACATTGCAGGTTCAGTTTCAGACCACTACAATAAAGCAACTGTTATTGTAATGCTAGATTCGTGGGACCCCAGTAGACCTCCAGGAGCCAAATCCGATACAATCAAACAAGAGTCTTTATTGCAAGCTCAAGCCTGGATTCACAACCGTCTGATGCAGTGGTCCCAAGGAGTGAGTCCTGACCTTTAGTTCAGTAAGGATTTATAGGTTTTTGGGGATACTCTATGTGTCACTACATCACACAGCAAATCATTTCCCACTGCAGGAAAGTCAAACAACTCTTAACATTGATTAGCACATTCATTGGCGGAAACAAGTTGGGTGAGGGTGATTGGTTAGTTCAAGTGGTAGGTGTAAGGGTCTGGTGGAGCGTCTGAGGAGCTTAGGAGAAAGAGACCACACAAGAGACTGGCTCCATGCAATTGGCAAAAGGGGATTTATTGAGGATCCATTCCAGTGCGCTGGAACTCCGTGCTCACTCAAGAAGGGAGAGCAGCCCAGAGCCCAGAGCAGAGGTCAAGCAGAGCTTAAGTACACTTTCTGGAGAGGGCGGTGGGCTTTGCATACATCAGAACAAACCATCATGAGGCTCGGGAAAATTGAACAACAACACTGAGACGTGATTAGCACATTCATTGGCGGAAACAGGTTGGGCGGGGGTGATTGGTCACTCCTAAGCGGGGTACACATTCAAACTGATTGGTTCGGGCCCTGTGACAAACTGCACAGGGCCCTAGGCTAAATGGCCAGTAGGGAATTATCTTAACTATCTCAGGAATTTCAGGTTCTGGGTGTAACAGAGGAACTTAATAATACCTAATCTTTTACATTTTAATTCAAGCTTTCCAGCTTAGAAACTTTTCCCTTTCAGTAGGTACATACGTTTGAACTGATTGGTTTAGGCTGTGAGGGGTTGCAAGAGTGTGTATGCTAAACTTGCAGGGTTGCCTAATCATTTTATCAATCACCAAGAAACTCCTGGGAGGGTCGCTTGCTATTTCAGGTATCTTCCCTGTCTCACTCTGATTGAGAATTAGGCCTCAAGCATTCTTTTGGTCTTTTCAGGAACTTGCATTTGCTGAGTCAAGGACATCTAGTACTGACAAATGACTCAGCAGAGTAGCTTATGTGCCTAGGATCAGGTTTTCCAAGGACCAATCAGGTCACAACCCCCACCCCCTTGGACAGACCCTGCTCTGAAATACAGGCTGGTTTTTCAAAAATGGAGTCACATCAGTTTTTTATTATGATTTGAATATGAGTTTTCCAGTCCATGCTACTCTGAATGGACTCACTGGGAGGTAACTGTAGGCAGGTGGGTCATGGCTGGAGGAGGTGGGTCACTGGGGGTGTGCCCTGCAAGCCCCTTTTCATTTTGGCTTCCTTCTTCCATGAGGGGAGCAGCTTCCCTCTACCTTGCCATTTTGCCATATTGTCTCATCTTGGGCCCAGAGCAATGGAATTGGTTGTCTGTAGCCTGAGACCTCTGATACTATTGTTGCAGGAAACAGATCTGTGAAGAAGAAGCAAGCAGTGAGACTGGGGTGAAGGACCGGTAGTGAAAAACCAGCCTCTACCTGAGAGCAAAGCCTGTCCAAGGAAGGGACATGTCCTTTGTCCTTGGAAGGACCCACAGAGCCCTCCTAGGCACATTCCCACCTGCTAAGTTGTTTATCTACAAATAAACAGGAGAGATCTGCTGCGCCAGGTGTCCCTGACTCAGTCAGGCTAGGTGGGGATCCTTAGCAACCCCCTAGCAGCCACCAATCAGCATGAGATAGGGAAATACCTGGGATGCCAGATGACCCTCCCAGTAGTTTATGGTGATTGATGTAGTTTAAAGTGTTGGGAAACCATGTAGTTCAGCACATAAACCCCTCTTGGCTTAAACCAATCAGTTCAAATAAATCCCCCTCTTGTAGTAACCAATCACCCCTACCCAACTTGTTCCCACCAGTGAATGTGCTAATCATGTTTTAGAGTTGTTATTTGATTTTCCCGCGGTGTGTGATGATTTGCTATGATGTATGTGAAGTTCCTGCCCTCTCCAAAGAATGTATAAAACTACTGCAAACCCTGGGCTCGGGGCCTCTCAGCGTCACCAGTTGCTGTGTGTGTGTGTGGAGGACTGAGCTAGCTCGCAATAAACACCTCTTTGCTGCTTACATCGATCTTGGGTCTCTGGTGGTCTTTTGGGGGTCCTGAATTCGAGCATAACTGTAGCTGATTATAAAATAAAAAGGAATGGGTAGATAGTATTCCATAATACCAGGTTATTAACATCCTCCCATGGGGCTGAGAAGGATCACATTTTCCAACATAAGCAATCACATCATGGATAGTTCTCTTCCTGCCCTTTTTGTCACATAAGCAGGATAAGAGGAGAGGGGACATGAGAAGAATAAAACCTAAAATCTATAAAAGTGGCAGGATACTCCCACTCCCTCGGGAACAAGCTTGGGACCCCCTCCTCTCCTGAGGAGTCTCTCTATGTCTCTCTCATCCTTTAAAAAGATGTCTTTCCTGCATTTGCCTTAGGGTTTCTCAGGTGTTTAATCTTCAACACTAGGATAACAAGGTCCAGGTCCTGATTTTTTAAAGACAGGTTTCGAATGGAAGCTCTGCCAGGATTGTCACCAAGATAAGCTCCTCTGCACCCCACATCATTCTGAGGTGTGCCTTTCTCTTTCTTTCTTTCTGGAGGACAATAATGGGGACCTGTCAGCTAATTAAATGCAGTCAGTGCAAGCCACCACTCTACAAGATTCAGGTATGAGGATTCATGGCCTACTATCTCCTAAACACCTGTACTGTGGGTCAAGAATATTGGGTTCTGCCAAAGCCATTCCTCACACTCCCATTAATACTGCCAGTTACTGGTGATGAGTCCTGCTTCCTCACATGTTAAGTTAGAGAAGTACACGGAAGCAAGCATATAAAACAGGGTTTATTTCCAAATGCAGAATGTTTTCTCTGATATAAGGAGGCTGATTCATATCTGGGTTGGGGGGAGTGGAGCAAGGGAGGATTAGATAAACTCTTGATAGGGCAAGGAGGGGGCATGGGCGTAGAAAAGACGGTGGAATGAGATGGACATCATTACCCTAAATACATGTATGAAGACACAAATGGTGTGACTATACTTTGTGTACAACCAGAGATATTAAAACTTGTGTTCTATTTGTGTAATATAAATTGTAATACATTCTTCAATCATGTAAGAAATTAGAATATAAATAAATAAATAAGGAGGGTTTATTTAAAAAGGGGTAACATAGACTTTTCCCAGGAGGGAGAAGGGGGGGCCAGAGCTGGTATCCTGGTAGCACAAACCATGGGCGTTTGACTATTTTTTATGTCCTAGGCTTCCTTTGTTGTCCAGATCTCTTCCCCTTATCTCTCTCCTTCCTGTGTGCTGTGACTAGGCCCAAGAGATGCTCAGGTGGGATGGCCAAAAGGTGAGAATTAGATGGGCTGGAGGGGCCAAGCAGGAAGGGGGCCCAGGTTGCATTAATAATGTTTATAACTCCCTGTAGGGAGTGACAGTCCCAGGGACAGGTTACCTTATCAACAGGTTGATGCAAGGGCAGGTTACCTTGGTAAGAGTGGAGGAAGGTCTCTGAAGCCATTAGCATTTCAGTCCTTCCATCCTCTGGATCTGACCTTGTCTATCTGCCTATCTAATTCTGGCTTCACTATCCAGGCCATGGGTCTGGCAGTACTGGGATCAGTGTCCCTGATCCCAGTTGGCCTTGAGATGCCCAGGGAGATGAACAAAGGGATCAAACTCTAAGATTCTGGCTGGAGCAACTCCCCAGTGAATCTCAATAGTTTCTCCCCAGACCTCCTCTGGGCATATCTTAGGGTGACTGGGTCCATCCAGCAGTGTTGGTGAACACTCCAGTGACATACACCTCCATATGAGGTGAACTTCACTCTCCTCACTTGCTCCTCCCAAGCACTTCCCTCCCCCTCCTCCCTATCAACTCCTTGCCAATCAGAGGCTAGCTGTTCAGACTCCAGCTGTTGAGAGAGGGACATTTTACATGGCATGGTTCCTAAGGAAATGCCTAGGTTCCCTTTGTTCACATATTAAGCCCCTTACAAGAATGTAGGGAATCCCCCATTGTTGTTTCTATGCTCCCTGAATTTCTTTGGCTGCAAAATGGGAGACGTTTTCTTTTTTCTTTTTTTTTTTAAAGAGAAAGTCTGTGTGTGTGTGTGTGTGTGTGTGTGTGTGTGTGTGTGTGAGAGAGAGAGAGAGAGAGAGAGAGAGAGAAATTTTAATATTTATTTTTTAGTATTTGGCAGACACAACATCTTTGTATGTGGTGCTGAGGATCCAACCAGGGCCGCACGCATGCCAGGAGAGCGTGCTACCGCTTGAGCCACATCCCCAGCCCCTGGGAGACTTTTTCAATTCACTCCTCTGATGAAAGGAAGTTAAGCATCTAAAAACCACTACATGTCCTCCTTTTCCTCTGGAGATTCCTTTAGCCCATAGAGCAGAGGGATATAGCCCACTGTAGGTTGTTCCCCACCCCCACGGGTCATCACATTTGGAAGTTTAATGGTGGCATAAGGAGATCAGTCTTGCTGCTGAATCTGAATCCTCCAAGGTCTTTGTCATGCCACAAAACAGGGACCTGGTTCATTCTTGTTAGTGAAGCAGCAATAAACCCAGCAGAACCAGGTAGTGAGAAATGGGTTTGCTGGCCATCAGAAGCTCATCTAGGGAGACATCCCTAACAAAATGTGTTCACATGGAAACTTCATTCTTAATAGTTATGCCAGGTTCACCACTAACCTACATACTGAAAAACTGGGATAAGTTTGACCCACAAGTGCTCAAAAAAGTGCTCATTTTCTTCTCCTGCCAGGCCCGGGAAATGACCTAATTACAATCAGAAAAAGAAAATGTCTTACAATATTCTGCATCCAAACCTTCTCTCATTACAAACTAGGGGAATAGAAAATGATCTCCAGAGGAAACAAACCATAATACCACACCTTAAGAGACTAATATTGCAAAAGAAAAAAGTGGTTAAAATGCCCTATGCATCAAGTTTTGCCTCTCAAGCTGAAAACACTAGCTTACTGTATTTGTTAGCCTTCTTCGAGAATGCTCTCTCTCCAAGGATTGCATCTGAAATGTAAGCTACAGAGGTGATTATCCAAAACCAGTTTGAGACCAAAGAGGAAAAAAAGTGTCACTTTTAAATTCAAGCAGTTCTGGGACCTAAGGGACTGCCTATCTTATCTGCTCTTACACTCTACCACCTGCTTTCTTAACAAGTTCTTCCCTAAATACTATGGCACAGGGAGGAGAAATAGAATGATCTCAAATATATGTCTTTTTTACCTTGAGAATCTTTTCCTGACATGATAGGACCTTCTCATTCTTTAAATATTTGTCGTGACTCTAATCTAACCCCAAAGTGCATGCTGATTTGATAAAGATGTTCTGCATGCTCCTTTACTAATTATTACTATGTCTTGATTTTAGAACTCCTGTTTTTTTTTAATTTCTGTATTTTGAGGCTCATGGTTTTATGATGAATTCACATTTGATCCTGCATGACTAAATAAATATATTTTTCTGATCAGTTTTATTTTATCTAATTATAGAGGTTTCTATACTTTGTCTTTGTTCAAAGATAACTTTTTTAAGGGTCACCTCTTGAATACATTGGAAAAATCTCCTTTCACAAAATAATAACAAGGACATAGACATAATGGTGTTGAGAATAAATCCAATAGACATTGAGTACAAGTGGCTACTATGGCTGTCAAACTTTATACCTAACATTTCCAACTATACAGGACTTCCCTATATTTAAGTAATAATGTAAAAGTCTGATAGACTTTTTTAAAATTTCTAACAAGTTAAATCTAATAGAGGTTTTAATAAACATCTGTAGCTTTGTCTTCTACCTGTGAAGATCTATAGAATAGGACTATTGTCCTTAAAGATTTACATTTCCAAATAGATACCATGTCCTCACCAGTCTTGTCATGGAAACAACTTCTTAGCTCTTGTACTCCTGATGAAAAATTGCCAGTTTCCATCATTGTTATGATATTCGTGGACATGTTCCACGATGCTATGACATTTATTTGTATTAATCACATTCTACTACTCATGTCTTCCCGTTTCTGTCATAGAAGCAACCTCCTTTGAGATGATTATACAGCCTGTTCTTTCTGAACCAGACTTTTATAACAGATCTCTCAATTGACCCAAAACATTCCTAAAAGGGAAACCCAAACCATATGCCAAATGTCAGCCTCCTCTCAGCCTGAAGCAGCCAGAGCAGACATTGCAATTTCCCTTAATCAGAGGAGGGAATTAAACTGGGGCAAAGGACAGGTAGGTGTTTATCAAAGAAAAGGAAATAAGTAGATAGAATTTTTTCATCGACTGGGTGCTAACACCTCTTGGGGAGGGGAAAAAATGCACTTTTGAACACAAGCAATCACACCCAGGTGGATTCCTTTCCTACTTTTGGTCACTTTGGATAATGTAGACATGAGAACAAAGGGAACATAAAATCAATAAAGGGGCAAGACACCCCCCACTCCCCTTTGGGTCCCCTACTGTCTAGAGGAAAGTTTATGTCTCTCTGTATATATATCTCCCTGTTCTCTTAAATAAAATTTAGTTCTCACTGTTGCCTCATCATTTCTCAGGTGTTTAATCTTCACCACTGAGGGAATGAGGACCTGATCCTGAGTTTCAAGACTGGCATCACAATCATACATCCCACAATTTCATCTGTCTTTTTACCTATCTATGCATGCACCTACTTGCTTATCTGTCACATCATCTATTTTTCCATCCATCCACCCAACCAACCAATCAGCCTAAAAAAACCACTAACCAACATTAAGTGAAAACCTCTTAGGGGTTAGGTTCTGTACTGGGTGCTGGGCATCCAAAATTAAATAAGATCCTGTCCCTTTCTCATGGAAGATAGTTCATAGGCTAGGAGAAGTGCTTAGAGCAGAGAAGTTTTGTGACATGTGTGGGACTTTGATGTTTACTTTGGTCCTTGGTTCAGAATGGTTTGTGTCCTTATGAGGAAATCAGAGTGGGGCCCTTCCTGGTTCGGCTTGGCTTGTGTCCTTATAAGGAGAAAAGAGTGTCCATTCAGCATGGACATTGTAAGTAGGTATATAAGAGAGTGGCAGCCATTGGGTTTTTGTTCATAAGTATAGGAATCTCTTGGTGGTGACCCATTGGATTCCCAGATAGAGCATTTTGTGGTGGTTGGTGGCAGTTGTTGGCTGGTGGTTGTGGTCTTTGGATATTGGTTTTTTGATTTGGATACCCCCACTTTTTTTTGCTATTGTTTTTTTTTTTTTGGTTATTTGCTTTGGTTTATTATTTTTGTTTTAGATAGCATCCTAAGATGGTGTTCCATTTTAGGAAAAGCAGTGAGCATAGTCAGAGCAGTGTAGTGCTGCAGGGACCACACTCCTTTGAGCAGAACTTCACAGACCATTATGGATTTCTGCAGAACATTGGGCAGGGCATTAGGCAGAGGTGCAGGGCATTGGGCACTAAGGTGAAACTTGCCCAGAAGTTGCAGTGAAGGTCTTGGCAAAAATAGCCTCGAATCTCCCCCTCCTGTCTGAACCGGATTTCATGGTGGGCTTGGACACCCAAATGTGATCCAGGTCATTGAGACCATCAAACATATGTACATTATAAAGGAGTATGCAGGTGGGGGACATCTATGCTACCTCATCTCAGAACCTGGTATCATGCAGGATAAGGAAGCCCACAGACTCTTCAGGCAGATGGTGCATGTCGTGCAGAACTGACAGAAGAAGGCTATCATGCTTTAAGACCTCAAGCTGGAGAACATTGCACTGGATGCCAACGGTAATGTGAAACTCATTGACTTTGGCTTAGCACCAGACTCACAGCTGAGCAGAAGGTGAACAGGTTCTAGAGTACTCTTCTATCCCTTCTCCCTGAATTTGTCTGGCAGGAGGAATATGAGGGCCCCTTCGGAAGCCTGGAGCCTGGGTGTCATTCTCTATATCATGCTCATGGAGAGGCACCCAATGATGGTCAACATTGCTCAGCAGCTGAGGAAACTGATCATGGGGAGAACAAAATGTTTCAGATGGAGCTCGGAGCCTCATCCATGAGATCCTGATGGTGGATTCCCTGCAGATTCCCATCCTAGAACAGATAATGGGGCACCCATGGCTGAGCCAGGGCGAGGAAGCTTCACCCAGTCCTTCTGGGGATGCCCTCCCCAACCTCCCAGATCCCTCAATTATAACAACCATGTTCAACATGGGTTACGACTCCTATAACACCTGGGGTGTCCCTGAAAAATAAAAAAAATATGATGACACAATGGCTACATATCTCATGTTTAGGCAACAGAGAACCCAGGTTGAGGACTCCAAGTGCAAGAGGGAGAATGCAAATTGTGGGGTGGTTGGGCTTTGCCTGTGCCCTGTGCATCTTTCCAGCATCTTCTCCAAGAAGTGTTCCAGTGAGCCTACCCTTCCCTTGTCCTGTGAGCAGTAACAACAGCCTGAGAAGGTGAAGCAGCCCTGGCAGAAAGGTGGTGGCAGTGCCAGCTTGCCTGCTATTCCTCTCCGCATTTTCTACAGGGACACACCCACTCCTAGCCTAGCCTCTCAGCATGACCCTGTGCCCAGCAGGCCCAACCCATCAAGGGTTGCAGAAGATGGCAGCTCATTCTCCCAAGGTACTTCCACAGTACAATTGCAGGGGTTGGAAGAGGGTGAGGAGGAGGATCACCACAGCCTTCAACAGCTCAACTGTTACCATGCTTCAGTAGGTCAGCATTGAGGAACAGAGTGGTTCCATTGGAAATGCTAAGCCAATACCAGCAGAACCAATGGACAGCCAGAAGACCCTGAGGTGTGCCAGCTGGCTCAGGCTTCTCCACACAGATTCCAGGAAGGAGCACATCTGGATCCACCAGGAGTCTCCTCTGCCCCCACCTGCAAAGACACATCCTGGAGACTTTCCCTTGGACATTCCCCCTGCCCTACCCTTTGTCCTTTCTCCAATGCTTTGGGAGAAATTTATTCTCATTTTTTTTTTCACAAATTGTATAATAAAATTAATGTTTCAAAGATTTAATAAAAGGCAGTGTTTCTCAGCCTGCATAGACTTGAAAAGAGTTAGAGCCTTGCTCTGGATTAGGTATTGGCTGAGAATAGTTGTAGCTGATTTGATCTTTTGTACAGACCCACTAAAACTGTCTCCTTGTTATCAGTAAAGTGGTTTCATTTTCTTAACATTGATGTGTTCACTGGAGTAGCATTTGAAAAATTAATTTATTTTAATTAGATATATATTGCAGCACAATGCATTTTGATTCATGGTACCCAATTACAGCACAACTTAACATTTCTATGGTTGTACATGATGTAGTGTCACACCATATGTGCAGTTAAACGTGTACTTAGTAAATGATGTCCATCTCATTTCACCATCTTTACTGCCCCCATGCACCCTCCCTTCCCTCCCTCCCCTTTGCCCAGTCAAAGTTCCTCCATTTTCCCCATGCCTCCCCCTCCCCATTATGGATCAGCATCCACTTATCAGAGAGAACATTCAGCCTTTGGTTTTTTTGGAATTGGCTTACTTCGCTTATCATTATCTTCTCCAACTCCATCCATTTACCTGCAAATGCCATAATTTTATTCTCTTCTAATGCTGAGTAATATTCCATTGTGTATATATACCACAGTTTCTTTATCCATTCATCTATTGAAGGGCATCTAGGTTGCTACTACAATTTAGTTATTGTGAATTGAGCTGCTATGAACGTTGATGTGGCTGTGTTACTATAGTACGCTGATTTTCAGTCCTTTGGGTATAGACAAGGAGGGGTGGGATAGCTGGGTCAAAACGTGTTTCCATTCCAAGTTTTCTAATGAATCTCCATAACAGCTTTCCAGATTGACTTCACCAATTTGCAGTCCTACCAGCAATGGAAGAGTGTGCCGTTTCCCCTACATCCTCACCAACATTTATTGTTGTCTATATTCTTAATAACTGCCTTTCTGACTGGCATGAGATGAAATCTTAGAGTATTTTTGATTTGCATTTCTCTAATAACTAGAGATGTTGAACATTTTTTCATATATTTGTTGATTGAATGTACATTATCTTCTGAGAAGTATGTGTTCAGCTCCTTAGCCCATTTATTGATTGAGTTGTTTGTTTGTTTTGGTATTAAGTCTTTGAGTCTTTATATATCCTGGAGAGTAGTGCTCTATCTGACATGTGTGGCAAAAATTTGCTCCCGAAAGATAGGCTCTCTATTCACCACATTGATTGTTTCTTTTGCTGAGAAGTTTTTTAGTGTGAGTCCATCCCATTTTTTAATTCTTGATTTTATTTCTTGCACTTTAGGAGTATTGTTAAGGAAGTCAGGGCCTAATCTGACATGATGAAGATTTGGGCCTACTTTTTCCTCTGTTAGGCTCAGGGTCTCTGGACTAATTCCTAGGTCCTTAATCCATTCTGAGTTGAGTTTTGTGCATGGTAAGAGATAGGGGTTTATTTTCATTTTGCTGCATATAGATTTTCAGTTCTTCTAGCACCATTTGTTGAAAAGGCTATTTTCTCCACTGTATGTTTTTGGTCCCTTTGTCTAGTATAGCTGTATTTATGTGGGTTTGTTTCTGTGTCTTCTATTCTGTACCATTGGTCTACATGTCTATTTTGGTACGAATACCATGCCCTGTTTGTTACTATAGCTTTGTAGTATAGTTTAACATCTGGTATTGCGATGCTTCATGCTTCACTGTTCTTGCTAAGGATTGCTTTGGCTATCCTGAGTCTCTTACTTTTCCAAATGAATTTCATGATTGCTTTTTTTATTTCTGTAAGGAATGACATCAGGATTTTAATTGGAATCATATTGAATCTGTATAGAGCTTTGGGTAGTATGGCTATTTTGAAAATATTAATTTTGCCTATCCAAGAGTATGGGAGATCTTTCCATCTTCTAAGGTCTTCTTCAATTTCTTTCTTTAGTGTTGTGTAATTTTCATTGTAGAAGTCTTTCACCTCTTTTGTGAAGTTGATTCCCAAGTACTTTATTTTTTTAGAGGCTATTGTGAATGAGGTAGTTTTTATAATTTTTTTTCAGAGGATTCATCACTGATGTATAGAAATGCATTTGATTTATGGGTATTGATTTTATATCCTGATACTTTGCTGAATTAATTAATTAATTCTAGAAGTTTTCTGGTGGAGTTTTTTTTTTTTTTTAATCCTCTAAGTACAGAATCATGTTTTCAGCAAATAATGATACCTGGAGTTCTTCTTTTCCTATTTGTATTCCTTTAGTTTCTTTTGACTAATTGTTCTGGCTAGAGTTTCAAAAACTATGTTGAAAAGAAGTGGTGAAAGAGGGCATTCCTGTCTTGTTCCAGTTTTAGAAGGAATGCTTCCATTTTTTCTCCATTTAGAATGATGTTAGCCTTGGGTTTAGCATAGATAGCTTTTACAATGTTGAGGCATGTTCTTACTATTCTTAGTTTTTCTAGTGTTTTGAACATGAAAAGGTTTTGTATTTTATCAAGTGCTTTCCCTGCATCAATTGATATAATCATATAATTCTTATCTTTAAGTCTATTGATGTGATGAATTATATTTATTGATTTGAATATGTTGAAGCAAACTTGCATCCCTGGAATGAACCCCCTTGATCATGGTGCACAATTTTAAAAATATGTTTTTGTATGCAATTTGCCAGAATTTTATTGAGAATTTTTGCATCAATGTTCATCAGGGATATTGGTCGGAAATTTTCTTTCCTTGATGTATCTCTGCCTGGTTTTGGTATCAGGATGATACTAGCTTCATAAAATGAGTTTGGAAGGATTCCTTCCTTTCCTATTTCATGGAATAATTTGAGGAGTATCGGTATTAATTCTTCTTTGTAGGTTTTGTACCCCTCAGCTGTGAATTCGTCTGGTCCCAAGCTTTTCTTGGTTAGTAGGCTTTTGATGGCGTCTTCTATTTCCTTTCTTGAAATTGATGTTTAAATTGTGTATGTCCTCTTGATTCAGTTTGGGTTGATCATATACCTCTAGAAATTTGTCTGTGTCTTTGAGGTTTTCTATTTTACTGGAGTATAAATTTTCAAAATAGTTTCTAATCATCTTCTCTATTTCAATAGTCTTTGTTGTGATATTTTCTTTTTTTCATCACAAATTTTAGTAATTTGAGTTTTTGCCCTCTTTCTTTTCATTAGAGTGGCTAAGGATTTATCAATTTTATTTATTTTTTTTCAAAGAACCAGCATTTTGTTTTGTCAATTTTTTGAATTGTTTCTTTAGTTTCAATTTCATGGATTTCTGCCCTGATTTTAATTATTTCCTGTCTTCTACTACTTTTGGTGTTGGTTTGTTCTTCTTTTTCTAGGGCTTTGAGCTGTAATGTCATTTATTTGTTGATTTTTCCTTCTTTTAATGAATGAACTGCATGCAATGACCTTAGCACTGCCTTCAAAGTGTCCAAGAGCTTTTGATAAGTGTATTGAAGTTTTTATTCACTTCTAAGAATTTTATCTCCTCTCTGATGTCTTCTGTTATTCATGTCATTTAATAGTGTATTATTTAGTGTATTGTTTAGTCTCCAGGTTTTGGTGAAGCTTCTCTTTTTAATTTTATCATTGATTTCTAATTTCATTCCATTATGGTCTAATAGAATGCAGGGTAGTATCTCTATTTTTTTTTTTTTTTTGTATTTACTAAGACTTGCTTTGTGGCATGACATATGGTCTATTTTAGAGAAAGATTTAGGTGCTGCTGAGAAGAAAGTGTTCGTTGATGGATGTAATATTCTATATATATCTGTTAAGTCCAACTTATTGGTTGTATTATTGAGTTCTATAGTTTCTTTGTTTGGTTTTTGTTCAGCAGATCTATCTAGTTGTGAGAGAG
Source organism: Urocitellus parryii (assembly GCF_045843805.1). Taxonomy (NCBI): domain Eukaryota; kingdom Metazoa; phylum Chordata; class Mammalia; order Rodentia; family Sciuridae; genus Urocitellus; species Urocitellus parryii. Next base: position 68,556,347 of record NC_135533.1, read on the forward strand.
GTGTGTTAAAATCACTCAGTATTATTGTGTTGTGGTCTATTTGGTTTTTATATTTGAGAAGCGTTTGTTTGACATACATAGATGCCCCATTGTTTGGGGCATAGATATTTATGATTGTTATGTCTTGTTGATGTATGAATCCTTAAAGCAGTATGAAATGTCCTTCTTTACCCCTTTTCACTAACTTTGGTTTGAAGTCCACTTTATCTGATATGAAGATGGAAACCCCTGTTTATGCGGTCCATGTGAGTGGTACTTTTTTCCCACCCTTTCATCTTCAGTCTGTGGATGTCTTTTCCTGTGAGATGAGTCTCTTAAAGGCAACACATAGTTGAGTCTTTTTTGTTTTAAATCCAATCTATTAGACTATGTCTTTTAATTGACGAGTTAGGTCATTCACATTCAGGGTTAATATAGAAATATGATATGTATTCCCAGACATTTTGGCTTAATTTTGGTTTTTATCTTAACTTGGCTTCTCCTTTGATTGGCCTTTCCTTTAGTGTAATTCCTCCCTTTGCTGATTTCATTGTTGTTTTTCATTTCCTCCTCCTGGAATAATTTGCTGAAGATTCTCTGTAGTGCGGGCTTTCTCACTGTAAATTCTTTTAAATTTTGTTTATCATGAAAAAAAAACTTAATTTTGCTAGATATAAGATTCTTGGTTGGCATCATTTTCTCAGAGCTTGGTATATGTTGTTCTAGGATCTCCTGGCTTTAAGGGTCTGGGTTGTAAAAACTGCTGAGATACGAATTGGTCTCCCCCATATGTGATCTGATTCCTCTCTCTTGAGGCCTTTAATATTCTATCCTTATTCTGTAGGCTAGGCATTTTCATTATAATGTGCCTTGGTGTAGATCTGTTGTAAATTTGTCCATTTGGTGTCCTGTAAGCCTCTTGTATTTGATTTTCGAATTCATTCTTCATGTTTGGGAAATTTTCTGAAATTATCTCATTGAAGAGATTGTGCATTCCTTTGCTTTGAATTTCTGTGCCTTCCTCTATCCCAATAACTCTTAGATTTGGTCTTTTGTTGCTATCCCATAATTCTTGGATAATCTGTTCATGGTTTCTTACCATCTTCACTGTGTGGTCAACTTTATTTTCCAGATTGTATACTTTGTCTCCATTATCTGATGTTCTGTCTTCCAAGTGAACTAGTCTGTTGGTGATGCTTTCTATTGAGTTTTTTATTTGGTATATTGTTTCCTTCCAAGGATTTCTGATTTTTTTCCCCAGAATCTCTAACTCTTCCTTGAAATAATCTTTTGTTATTTGTATTTCCTCCCTTATATCCTTGTTGGTGTGATCAATGGTTGCCTATATTTGCTCTCTTATCTCTTTGTTGGAGTGATTAATTTTTGCCTGTATTTGCTCATTTAGGTCATTCTTTTTTTTTTTTTTTAAAGAGAGAGTGAGAGAGGAGAGAGAGAGAGAGAGAGAGAGAGAGAATTTTTAATATTTATTTTTTAGTTCTCGGCGGACACAACATCTTTGTTGGTATGTGGTGCTGAGGGTCGAACCCGGGCCGCACGCATGCCAGGCGAGCGCGCTACTGCTGAGCCACATCCCCAGCCCAAGGTCATTCTTTAATAGACAGATCATTTTAATTATGTACATTCTGAACTCCTTCTCTGATATTTCATCAACTGTGCTGTCAATGAATTCTATTATTGT